>NC_081406.1:290131484-290441484 GCF_030272615.1 Cryptomeria japonica | reverse complement strand
TGGCTCCTTTTTTCATTCACCAAGCATTCAAATCTTCGAGAGCACAAAAATTCCCAAGCGAAGGCATCCTTAGCGAAGAAGTGAAGCAGTTCATCCAAGCACTCATCCCCAAGGTAGATTGAGGTATTTATAACTATGCCATCCTCTTCCACTCCCAAATTCATTGCAAACCCTACTGTGATTGAGGTTATTAAGCGCCCTAGACCCATATTCAAATCGGTTCCCAAAATTGTGAAGAAAGATGGTAGCATAGGTGCATTTTCTCAAATTCCTAAGGGAGTGGTATATGTTGAAGACCCTAGGATATACATACATTGTCATATAGAGGAATTAGGTGATGATAAGATCAAAAACATGTATAGGACTGTGATTTGTGATGTAGATGGTAATGTCAAGCCAGAACATAAGATAATAGAAACCCTAGGTTTTGTGGATATTCTTAGCATTCCTAATTTTCCTGAGGATATTATAAGAATTATGCTAAGAAGAGTCCATGGTGAATTCTTTTGGTTGGATTCCATCCATAAGATCACCACAGAAGCAGTAAAAGTAGTAATAGGGTTACCTTCTATCTGTAGTAGGCCTGATAGAACCAAGAAGGTCCCAAATGACACAGTGATGAAACTAACTGGTGCAACTTTTGACAAAAGGTCTCTAAGGGTAAATGATGTAAAGGACATCAATGTCAGATTTGTTAGTATGATTTTAGGCTACAAGGCTACACATGCAAATAGGTTGAACTCAATTTCTAGCCTATGTATTAAAAGTGAATATGATATGGTTAACAACAATGCTAGAATAAATGTGTGTGAATGGCTCAAAGATGAATTGATAGACAATCTAAAGAAGATAAAGGGAGATAAGAAGGGAACCTTTAGACTTGGAAATTTACTTGTATGTTTAATGTTGTATATTACTAAGCAAGTACCTAGTATTGTTAAGAAATATTTTGGCTTTGATATACCGATAGGAAAGCAACTATTGGATCTATTGAACAACATGGGAGAAAACAGGGAGAAAAACTTAAATGAATATTTTCAGGCACTAAAAGGTCGAATGAAGAAAAGAATAAGACTGTCACAAGGAATTGTAGATAAATATCAGAAGGAAATTTTCTTTGTAATTAAAAAGGATGAAATCTGGATGGAGGTAGTTGTCCCTAGAACTATCTAGGTAACTGAAATGGGCTATGAAACAGATGATAATATCATAGAAACTTATGCAAAAGCCCTCCTTGAAGCACCAAAGGAACCCTTTGAGAAAGTCTTTGGTAGTGCTAAAAAAATTGAAAGTGAAATTCAGTCAAGAAAAAGGGTTAAGAAAGTTGAGGAAATAGTAAGGAAAGCAACCCGTCAGGCAAGAGCACTTAAGGAAGATGTTTTAAAGCAAACTAGTATCAAGGAAAGTGAGTTGGAAGGACTTCAACCAGAAACTCATCTTTCACGGGTTGGAACTTTCTCTAAGAGTGAGATACCGACAATATTCAAAAGGGTAGAAAGGAAAAGAAAACCCTCACCAATACCCTCACCTACACCCAAGAAAACCAAACAAAAGCAATAGGCAGTTAGGCCTCCAGTGAAGAAAATGACTCCAAAGAAGAAGAAGATGAAACAAGATATTGCTCCACTAGATAAACTTCTTAGTGAAATAACTGAGGAGGTAAGTTGAAAAACATCAACAAACTGTATAACACATTCTCCATAGATGACAAAGAAAGCATAGAAAACAGTGTGATTTTGCACTTGGATATTTACAAGAAATTTTTGATGGAAATTGTTGATGAAATACCAGTTGATTTGTATAGAAGACTACAAGCTAGAAGAGTAGCTATTGTTGAGCTAGACAAGAAGATAAAAATTGAAAAATTACTTGCAGTGCATCCAATTAACTCACCTGATGAAATAGACCAATTAATCAGTGAGGCTAACTGGATAGTGTTTTCAACCGCTCACCGACATGTAGCACTAATGGCAGGTAGAGTGAATGAAGTCTTTGAAACAACATATGCATGGGACATATTCTTTGTTGAAAAAGAGAAACAAGAATAGTTACTAAGACCTAAAACCATCAGAGTATATCAAAAGGATAGGGATAAGGGGAAAGGTAAGGTAGGTGAACCTCCAAGCCTAAAAATAACTGATAACTTAACTCCACCTCCTTCGGATACTCCATCGGTAGAAACTACAAATAATCAACCGGCCATTGAGAGTATGGAGACTCCTCTAGAGGATACAAATCTTGAATCTGAAGTTTTGTACACTGTAAATATAGATACATAGGAAGTAAATGTTGTGGTTGACAGAGAAACCACTGAGGATAAGAAGAAAGATGTGACTACTGAGTCACCGGCTGTAGATGTTGAGGTTGAGGTTAATGACACTATAAATATAAGCACAAAAAAACTACTCAAATAGAGAAATTGGTAGAGGACACCACTGGTAAACCATTAGAGAAACCGGTAAATAAAACTAAAAAAAAATCTGGAGAACCAACAAAGGATAGTGTAGAGGTACAAATTGAGAAACCGGAAATGCAAACAAAGACTACATCTGAGAAACTGGCTATTGAGAAACCTCTTGAGACACGAATGGAGAAACCAGAATAGGAACAAATTGTGACACAAGTTCAAATAGAGATAGTGCCACCTGCTAAAATTGAAAAGCCCAAACCTTTGTTAATAGAAATGCAAACACAGACTGACCTACTAGAGGTCGAATCAAGCAAGGTGATTACTACAACCAACAACATGGACATTGTGAGAATAGTTGGACAGACATCTGGTACTTCTATAGCAGAATTCCGATCTACAAATGTAATAGAGGTCTTATTAGATTCAATAAAGAAAATCATAGAGTGCAATGCACAAGCCTATAAGGCTATCGATGACACTATTCCTATTCTTAGATTGATAGCACCAAAGTGCATTGTGGATAATAAGGATTCTTTAGGTCAACTAGATACATTGTCTAAATTCATCACCGACAACATTTTGACAGTTGATCAAATAAATGAGGACACATTCAAGGAGAATGATTAAGGAAAAAGAGAAATTCTTTGAGGAAATTGTGAAGAAGAACAAGGAGGAAATGGACACCTTATTACCGGAACTAGGAGAGACAATTTTTGATTTCAAGAAACTGTATAGAGACACTTGTAAAACAAATATTCTAACAAAAGACCTAGACAAGGAAATTAGCAAAACACAAGATGAGATTAATAATATTGCTGACAATCTAATAAGTACATCAGAATCATTTTTGGAGATAGAAAAGAAAATTGCAGATCTAGAAGAGAAAATTGAGAAGTTAGAGAAGGACAAAGAGAAAATAAAGGATAAGGCAAAGAGCTTAAAATGTAAACTTGGTCCTAAACTAGATTACCTCATTTCTTTGAGAAAAGAAATTTCTGAGGTTCTGGTTCCCAGACTTAAGTCGTTGGAAGAGAAAATGCACATACTCACCGATACAGTTCAAAGAACACAAGAGGCATTACAGGACAACAAAAGATTCAATGATAGTTTAAATTTGATTTTGATAGATATTTTCTAGATTGTAACCCACTGGCTACAAGAATCTAGGCAAGACTCCACTGACAGCAAATGACAACGTTTGTCATTGATGTCAAAGGGGGAGTAGTGAGATGAGAAAAATGATCAGAACAGGACATCATCAACTTAGGAGGAGCATACATTTTTTTTGACAACACAGTTTTGGTATAACAATTTTTGGCAGATTCTTTTTGGACATCATTTTGGACACTTTTTGATTTTTCTCATGAGTGTTGCCATCAATGCCAAATGGGGAGATTTTTGGCAAATGCACACTCCAATGAGAAATTGTAGGTCATTGTAGGTATTATCATTGATGGAAACCTTACAATCATGTGATATCGGTAGGTAGTCATAGGCACCAGCACCGATAGACTCTACATCAACATACAGATCACTGACACTTGAAAAAGAAGATTACCGACACCCTGGCTGATAGGAATTTTGTATAAACATATGTTGTAATTAATTGTAAAATATTTGTAATCCGACATGGCGGATTGTAATAGGACTCATATATGTATGAGATCATTGTAGATCATTTAGTATGAGTGATAAGCGAAGTATGGGAAGATCATAGTAGACCTAATATGCAAATTATAGGTTAAGGGTTTATGTATGTAGTAGAGCTTAAACTGGTACTGAATCTGGCATAGTAGATACTAATCTGAAGCAATACAAGACATTGGATTTGTATAATCCATTTTTGTAAGTCAGTGTGACTTCTTTTGTAACTGAGCAATGAGCTCTAGGCACTTGGCCTTCCTGCATGTGCAGGCCCCTATTGTAAGTAGTAATATTCCCTTATTGGCTAGTAAGTAAATATTGTGGGTCACAAATCCCACCGAGGTTTTTCCCACACCGGGTTTCCTCATTAAAATATTGTGTTATGGTGTGTTTTTCATGTTGTAGTTCTTGTTCTTATTTGCTGCATTATTTTTCGCTTGATGTTTTTCATGTTATAAGTTAAGAAAATTAATATATTGGTCAAATATTGATTCAATCCCCCCCTCTCAGTATCTTTGGAAATCCTAACATTCACAAGAAAGAATGTATTTATATGCTAGCAAAACCCACACCTATATATATCCAGGAGAAGTAATCACTTACCCACTCTACTTGCATTGGTATCTGATACTTTCAAATCAGACTGGGACACGTATCTTCGATTGCTACAAAAGGCATACCCAAAAATCCTAAAGATGACTAAGCTCGAGTGACACTAATAGTATTCTTTTATTCTTTCACTAGTCTTTGGCATTAATGTCAAAGAGGGAGTATGTACATATGTGAAAAATATTAAAGAAAATATTATTAGATGGAGTATATGGAGTCTATTTCTCAGGGGGAGCATACTAGCAAGGAATCCATTTATCACATGAGTGTTGCCATCAATGCCAAAGGGGGAGATTGTTGGCAATTGACACTCATTGGATTAATTTTGTTGTCATTGATGGTAACAAGATTTGATGGAAGTCACAAACCATCACTAGGAGGTGTACACCGGTAGATACCAGCATTGGAAGCATTCAGGCCTACATCGACATCGGCACTGGCATCAATACTTTAAGGAAGCTGACATCAAGGAAGATTTATTTAGTAAATCATTTTGTAATTACTGTTGAGGCCGACATTGAATATCTTTCATAAATGCATTTTAAGTCGACATAAGGCATATCATGTGTAATAAGTATATAAGTCAGTCTACTGGGTCAATTTAATATGATGATTATTGTGATGGAATAGATGATAGACATATATAGGTATAGAAGAACAATGAGATGTGAAATATATGTATGGAGATCATTTTTGTATGTGAACATTATATCATGCAATGATCTACATATAGCTTGGAAAGCATTCTTGGAGGAGAAGTAATACCAGTAATAATTAAAGTTTGTGAACCGGTACTGAGCAGGACTAGAATCAAACTCTATCTAGCATAGCAGATGCATTCTTGAGTTCATTTTTAGTAATTTACCTTGGTAGAAAGCTTGTAGTCAGTGAGGCTCTTTAGTGATGAGCAATATGCTCAAGGCAGTGTGCCTTCCTACAAGTACAAGCCCTTGTTTTATGCAATATCCTTTCATATTGCCAGTGAACTGATATTGTGGGTCACAAATCCCACCGTGGTTTTTCCTCATTGAGGTTTTCCACGTATAAATTATGTGTGTTATGCTGTTCATTTATGTGGATGGTTTATTTGCTTCTTGTTATATGCTTATTTTTTTACCGGTACATACATGCATGGTTTAGAAAGTTAAAAACTATTAATTCCTGCAGAACACTGATTCACCCCCCCTCTCAGTGTTCTCAGAACCCAACAACATCAAAAATTGCATCCTGTGCTTCTAGAAGGAGGAAGAAAAGTGACATTGATTTGGCACTAGAAACTGGTAATGTGACTATTATACCACCTATGACTTATCGTGAAATTGTTGATGAAATTACTAAGGATGGGATGCTGGCAAATGTTAAGTCTTATTATGCTAGGTTAGAAGTTGATGAATAGAGAGAGGTAAAGGAATCAGTTCTATTATATTTGGATATCTATAAGAAAGCATTAATAGGGATAGAAAATCAAATATTGATAGAGTTATGTAACATGTTAGATGCCAGAAGGTTATTTTCTATGCAAGAGGACAAGAACATTAAAATGCAAGAACTTTTAGCTATCTTTGTTTCTAAAACTTTTGATGAGATGGAAAAGACAATTGAGGCTTTTGATAGAAAGGTTTTCAATAGAAAACATAGAATAACTAGCCTGATGTTAGGAAGGATTAATGAGGTAATAAAAGAAACACAGAAGGCTTGGATCAAATTTTTGGGAGAACACAGAGGATTCATTACTTCACAAGAGACAAAAAAAGATACCATAGATACACCAACTGAAGGGAAAGGAAAAGGGATCATGGGTACTCCACCCTCAATTTTGAAGAATATCAAAATAGTGGAAATTGAGCCACTGGTAAACACAAATATATAGACAAATACTAAGACATGAGTTAATACTGAGAACATTGTACAAGATTCTAACATTGAGGAAAATTTTCCTTCGGATACTAATATATAGGTTGAGGATATTGTTCCTAGAGAGGAAGCGACAGCTGCAAAAAATGCACCAAGTGGCGAAGCCACCGGTGCAAGTGAGGAGGTATTAAAGAATAAATCATTAGAGAAAACAAGGGAATCTGGTAGGGAACCAGTTGCTGAAACATCCTTATGGACAATTGACACTTCTCTAGTAGAAAAGAAAACTATCACAGAGATGAGTCCAACAAAACTGATGAAGGAGGGAACCACAGACAAGGGGAATATAGATCAATCCATCACTTTTCTACACCAATTGGTCTTGGAATGTAAGATTGAAAATGTAGTGAGCCCTTTCGACAAGCTAAAGGTAATAATTGAGCACATATCAAAAGACTTTCAATCCTTACAACATATCTCTAACCAACAAGCACTTGAAAGATTCACTTAGGCTAAGAGAGCCACTTTTGATCAGATCATTGAGAGAGAGAAGAAAAATATTGAGGATAAGTTAAGTCCAATTGAAAATCATTTGAAACAATGTACTAATATTTCAGGGTATGTTGCAATACTGAGATACTTACAACAAATGTAGATAAAAAGATAAAAGAGTTACTAGAAAAAAAATGCTAGTATTGCTAACTCTTTTGATGGACTAATCTCACTCTCAACATCAATTGATGGACAAATTTTGACTTTGGAGAACCAAATTTCTTCTCTTGAAAAGGAAAGAGATAAGATCATTCAAAGAGCTAGAAGTCTCAGAGTTTTGGTGAGTCCAAGATTGGATTCACTTTGTGTAGATAAAAAGGAATGCATAGATATGCTAGGACATCCCACACTAATAGAGGTTAATGAGAAAAAATCTTTTACATATTTACATAGTGGACTTGTATCTATCTCCAGCACATTCAAAACTGGCTGGGATACTTATGTGGAATTACTGGAGAAAGCTTATCCGAAAATCTTGGAACTAGTCAAGCTCCAGTAAGACATTTTTGGAGGTATTTTGTGTACAATTATTATTCTTTGACATATTTTTTTTGGGCATTGATGTCAAAGGGGGAGTAGTATAGATGTTAAAAAGGTTAAAAAAGTTTCATACATGAAGGCGAGTTATAGAGTTTTTGGAATTTTGAAGATATGGAGTATTTTGCATATTCAGCTCAGGGGAGTAGGGCAAGATGAAACCAACAAATGAAACTATGACCATTTTTCACATGAGTGTTGCCATCAATGCCAAAGAGGGAGATTGTTGGCAATTGACACTCTATTGGTTTGTTTCACTATGTTTTCATTGATGGCTACATTATTTTGCATACCAACTTCATATGGTGTACCAAAAGGCACTTCACAGACTCTACACCGACACCAACACCAACATCGGCACCGACAGGATAGAAGATTTCTTTGGTAACCGACAATGCAGGCTGACATGATATGGTAAAGGTCATCGGTATTGGAGGCTAACACATCTTGGATCCAACATCGACAACTTGTTTTAATGTTTATTCATTTATGTTATATGGCCTACAGGTAATCCGATATTGTGTATATCCTTGTAAGCTGACATAAGGCATAAATTTGTATAGGATATATAGGGGAGATTGATTACAACATTTTTTAATGAGAATAATGATAGGATGGATATGTGGATGTAATATGATGCAAAATATATTAGAGAGATTATGTATATGAGGAATTTATTGTAAGGAGTATTCATGTACAAAGGTTTAGGGTTTCAATCAGAATAGACAAAGCTTAAACCGGAACTGTATTCTGGCATAGAAGATGTTATTTTAGTAGTTCACACTTCTCTAGATTGTTGTCTAGAATGTTATATAGTCAGTGAGGCTCCTTTTGTGATGAGTAGTGTGCTCTAGGCTATAAGCCTTCTTGCAAGTGCAACCCATCATATATTGTAATATCTCTTCATATGGCCAGTGGATTTATATTGTGGGTCACAAATCCCACCATGGTTTTTCCTCATTGAGTTTTTCCACGTATAAATATGTTCACGTTATGGTTTTCATTTATGTGTTTGGATTATTGGTTGCATTACTTCTTTCAATTATGTTTATACTGGTATACCAGTTGGTGCATGAATGTTTTGTTAAGGCTAAAATCTTATATTCTGGTATAACACTAATTCACTCCCCCTCTCAATGTTATCAGTTTCAGACATTTAGTGCTTAGGATAATAACCAATTTTCAAAGGTTGTTTTAAAAAGAAAGTAATTTAGGAACTACTGATTCACCCCCCCTCTCAGTGGTACATTGTGTTCAACAAAAAATTCTGCAACAAATTTCCCATGGTCAAATTATGCAAAACATAACTTGGATAGAACATGCATTTAAACCCCTAAATCTATCCCTTTGACCCCTAATAGGACCTACTATGATATTAAGACCCCTTAATCTCTTTGACCTTGAATGGGACCTATTATCACATAATAGTTCATATTATGACATAATAGGACCTATTATCACATAATAGGCCCTACTATATCTTAATAGGTCCTATTATCACATAATAGGCCCTACTATGTTGTAATAGGACCTATTATGATATTAAGACCTAGGTTTGACCCCTTAAGACTACTAAGACCTCTTTGAACCCTCAAGACCACTATGACCCTCTAAGACCCCTATGACCATGCTTAAGATGACTAAGACCTCTTTGACCTCAAGTAAGAACCCTTTAGACCCCTCACAGGACCTACTATGTGATAACAAGTACTATTATGACATAATTGGACCCATTGTCACATAATAGGTACTATTATTTCATAATAGGACCCATTATCACATAATAGGCCCTATTATGACATAATAGGCCCTATTATGACATAATAGGCCCTATTATGACATAATAGGCCCTATTATGTCATAATAGGACCTATTATAATGTTATAATAGGTCCTATTACGACATAATAGGGCCTATTATGTGATAATAGGTCTTATTATGTCATAATAGGGCCTATGATGTGATAATGAGTCCTATTATGTCATAATAGAACCTATCGTAATAGGTTGTAGTATCACATAATAGGCCTCATTATGTTGTAATAGGACCTATTATGATATTAGGACCTGAGTTTGACCCCTTAAGACTACTAAGACCTCTTTGAACCCTCAAGACCACTATGACCTAGGTTAAGACCCCTATGACTGGGCTTAAGACCACTAAGACCTCTTTGACCCCAAGCAAGACCCCTTAAGACCCCTAATACAACCTATTATGTGATAAGAGGCCCTACTATGACATAATAGGACATATTGTCACATAATAGGTTGTATTACGACATAATAGGACCTATTATCACATAATAGGTCCTATTATGACATAATTGGATCTATTATCACAAAATAGGCCCTATTATGATGTAATAGGACCTATTATCACATAATAGGTCATATTACAACATAAAAGAACCTATTATGTGATAATAGGTCTCATTATGAGATAATAGGTCCTATTACGACATAATAAGGCCTATTATGTGATAATAGGTCCTATTATGTGATAATAGGTCCTATTATGTGATAATAGGTCCTATTACGACATAATAGGACCTATTATCCCATAATATGCCCTATTATATTGTAATAGGTCCTATTACAATATAATAGGACCTATTATCCCATAATAGGCCCTATTATGTTGTAATAGGTCCTATTACGACATAATAGGACCTATTATCCCATAATAGGCCCTATTATGTCGTAATAGGTCCTAGTATAATGTAATTGTAGGCCCTCTTATGCCATAATAGGACCTATTATCACATAATATATCATATTACAACATAATAGGGCCTATCATGTGATAATAGGTCCTATTAGGACATAATAGGGCCTATTATGTGATAATAGGTCATATTACGACATAATAGGACCTATTATCACAATAGGCCCTATTATGTCCTAAATAGGTCCTAGTATCACATAATAGGACCTATTATATCGTAATAGGACCTATTATCACATAATAGGACCTAT
This sequence comes from Cryptomeria japonica, assembly GCF_030272615.1. Taxonomy (NCBI): domain Eukaryota; kingdom Viridiplantae; phylum Streptophyta; class Pinopsida; order Cupressales; family Cupressaceae; genus Cryptomeria; species Cryptomeria japonica. Next base: position 290,430,903 of record NC_081406.1, on the reverse strand, counting down.
TATGTCATAATAGGACCTATTATCACATAATAGGACCTATTATGTCGTATTATTACCTATTATCACATAATAGGTCCTATTATGACATAATAGGACCTATTGTGTGATAATAGGTCCTATTACAATATAATAGGACCTATTATCACACAATAGGCCCTATTATGTCATAATAGGTCCTAGTATAACATAATAGGCCCCATTATGACTAGTGTGACCCCTTAAGACCACTAAGATGTCTTTGAACCCTTAAGACCAAGTTATGACCCCTTAAGACCGTGACCACTATGACCCCTTAAGACCAAGTTATGATCCCTTAAGACCTGTGAAGACCCCTTAACACCCCTAATAGGACCCCTTAGGACCCCTTTGACCCCTTAGGATAGATTTGTTTATAATGTTTACATGTATGAATGCAACTTTTTCATTTTTTATATAACACATGATTCGTCTCAAGTTTAGAATGTTAAATAAACATGTGTATATGAAAATTGTAATTTTTTTTAATATTTAGAATGTTTACATGTACAAATGTAATCTTTTCAATGTTTATTTAAAAAAAAATTGGTTTGTTTAAATGTTTTGAATTTTTTTTAAAGAATATTTGTACAATGATTGATCTTGTTTGTAACATATGTATATGAGTTCTTGTTTTTTTATTTTATTTAATGTACGCACACATGCAAATTCATATATATTTATACATTTGACATCATGGCTTCTAGTGGTTTTGATCATCATTCTTCCAAGTAGAGTGTGCATGTTGATCCTCAGCAGACACCACATAGGTTTGCAACTCCTGGAAGTACTCCCGAGGATAGTGAGAGTATTCGTGCATAGACTATTGTTAGATTGTAGGCCGCTCTAGCAAATCTAGAGTAGAATTTGCAAAACACTCTTGTCCTTCCCAATAGGGCAAAGTTAGTATCTATTTGAGATGAGCTTATGTGTATGATTGGCCTGCCCAATCATACAACCCATATGATGACCATCGTATTTCTCACTTTTATGCCTCTTTATCCCATACTATCTCTGACATTGTTAAATGGAAACAGGTAGATAGGGATGTATCGTCTATGAATGTCAAATCCATGTTCTGCTTTTACATGGTTATGATATTTATTAGAGGTTATCGAGTAACTACATGAGAGTATGATCTTGTTGCACTATTCATGTACCTGAGATGGTTGATGACACATCATATGTGGCTGCAAAAGGATGAGATGCCACAATATTTCTGCAAACAATTATTTGTTGAATTTCACCTTGGTTATGATGTTGACTACACTAATTATCCACAACATGTTGGCCATGGTAAGGGGAGATTCAAAGAAAAATTCAAACAAACTAATCTACCACATCCCCATAGTAAGAGGGAAATGGTGGGTCAAAACCTTTTCATTCTTCCAAAAGGTTTGGATTTTGCCACAGGTGGTGCAAGAGATATAGTAGCTGAGGACACGTGAGTTGACATGTATGATAGCATAGCCACCATTGCGACTCAGGTTGACAAGATGACCTTTGATTGTGCTGGTAGATATATGATGTGTTCTCATACCACACCTACTATTAATCCTTCAGATCCATTTTATGATCCTTATATTTTTCATGAGCTACCATCACCTATGAAGATTCCACAGTTACCTAAGGATTGTCTGCGAGAGATAAGATCCGTTTTAGTGAGTGATCTTGTTGATTCATATCAATTTTTCTACAGTACTTGGTATCCCTCCCTAGGAGATTCCAGAGTTTATTAGACAAGCACTAGAGAGACCCTCCACTAGTAGCTCTTGGGAGTTAAACCCCAAGAAATGTGTCTTTAGAGTAACCTCCGGGAAGCTCTTGGGATTCATTGTATCAAAAAGAGGAATTGAAGCCAATCTAGCAAAAGTCAAGGCCATCCTAGAGATGCAACTACCATGAAACATCAGTCAGCTTTGATCTTTGCAAGGGAGACTTCAATCCATATGAAGATTCATAGCACAACTTACAGATAAATGTAATCCCTTTCAGCACTTGCTACATAAAAACATCAAATTCAAATGGGATGATAACTATCAATAGGCTTTCCAGATACTCAAAGATTATCTTTTGAATCTGCCAGTTTTGATGCCACCAGTTCCAAATCAACCCTTATTACTATACATATCAGTTACTTCAACAACACTAGGGGCACTCTTAGCACAACGAGTTACTGAGGGCAAAGAAAAGGTAGTATACTATATCAGTCACACATTGGTGGAATATGAGCTCAATAAGACGATGTTGTTGATGCCAATATAGTGCGACCCAAAATCATTTTTTCGGGATCAAGCTCTACAAACAATCAAGTGAATACTCAAACAACTTCTAGATCATGAAGGAAGTACACCCCATTGGGAGAACCACTTGAGTCAATTTTTAAGAGGCTAGTGGCAAACAAAGTAATCACAATTCTATATTTTCCTCCATATGAGCCAAAGGTCAAACCAAATTGGTGGAATGATGATGAGTATTGTGAATTCCATAAGAGCAAGGGTCATAAAACCAAAAATTTTCATCGACTAAAGAACATCATATAAGATCTCATTGATAGAGGTGACATTGAGATTGAAGGACACTCATCCAACCAAGAACATGAAATGTTTAAGGAGCCATTCCCAAAGCATGACAAGGGAAAAGTTGCAGCCACAGATGACCAAACCAACTATACCAAAGCATCTTATAACTATGATTCAACTATTAATCACATCTCAATGGACAATTATGTCTCTACCATTATCATCAAGGACAAAACCCCTGAGAATTCTACCCAGAGACCCAAGATCATTCTGAAAGGAATTGGATCTTCTTCTGAACCTACCTGTGAATGTCATGTTACAACCCATCGAGGTAAATTTACTTTGCAAGGTGCTCCAGCTAAAAACACCGCTTCCTCATCAACCAAGCCTGAATACGACCTTGTAGAACAGTTAGGGAAGACACCTGCTCTTATCTCCATCCTTGATCTCTTACGCATATCCCCCGCACATAAAGCCATTCTTGACAAAATTTTGAGAGACACTGCCATTCCTACTGATTTGAATGTGGACCAGTTTCAAGCCATGGTGGGATACCTTTCCATTCCACACTCTCTTACATTCACAGAAGCTGATGATGCCTCCATAAGTTAGCCACATAATGCACCTTTACACATTGAAGCCTTCATACACAAACATAGAATCAAATGAGTCCTGATAGATGGAGGAGCAGGTCTAAACATTTGTACATTAAGCACTATTAAACAATTGGGATATTCCAACAAAGTTGTGAATTCTACAAACAAAATTACCATCAAAGCATATGATGATGAAGAGTGTTCATCCAAGGGCACAGTCACCTTACCTCTCAGAGTTGGGCCAATGACAAAGGATGTGGTTTGTCAAGTACTAGATCTTGATCTCACATACAACATATTGCTAAGATGTCCTTGGATTCATGAAATGAGGGCGGTCCCATCTACATATCACTAATGCATCAAGTTTCCTCACAATGGAGTTGAAATAACAGTTAATGGAGATCCTAATCTATTCATATATTGCAATAACTTGAGACCAAAAATTGAGACCATCATTCCCAGTAATCACGAAGCTGTTCCTTCTTCTACATACATTGATCTTGAGTCATTAAAACCTTCGACATCAAAACAAGGTGAACTTAAGGGCAAATTCTAGGACAAGGGCATGGGTGAATACACTTTGAATCAAACCATGTACTTACAACAAGTCATGAGTTCACCAAAAGAATATGGAAGACCACATCCTAATAAGTAGGTATCTATCATTATACTCAAATGGGACCCTACTATCTTTCAAAGATGGGGTGAACTGGAAGAGGAAGACTTATACAAAATTCTTTACAAAGACCTTGAAAATGATACACAAGATCACATCAGTATACCATGTGAGAAGTAAGGAAAAGGGTTCAAGATTCTACAAAAATTTGGGTATGATGGCAAAAGCCCTCTTGGGTTAAGAAAGGAAGGCATCACTGAACCTTTACAACTTGAATTGACATTCAAAAAGGAATGCTCGAAGGGGCTTGGTTTCATGACTTCCAAGGTCCACACTCAAAGGATAGAAGACGCATTACAAATCAAAGTTTTCAAAATTCAACAAGAGAATCTCTATTCCACAGTCTCTAATGAATGGGAATGGGGTTCAGACAAATCCTCTAGTGACTACAAGCTCACTGAGACATTCAGAGAACCAAGAGAACCAATAGAAGAAGAGGAATTTAATAGAAAATTCAAAGTTGGTCACGAAACAACCCCAGAGGATCCCATACAGTCTTTGCCTCTAGGTCCTAGGTTGAAATCACATAGAATGAGAACACCTATCCCAAAATGCGCTACTAGTGATGATAATTTGGATTCATTTATGATCAAGACTAATGAGGAGAGTGCTAATGATGACCTCGATAACTACCTCGACATACCTGAATATAACTGCATCTTCACTCTTAACCCCGCTAACTTTGAGGACATCAAAGGCCTTCCCCTTTTTCACCACCAACTCATTGACTGGGACCATGAAGGACCTACATAGTTTGACACATTCCAAAATGATGAAGCCCTTATTGACTATCTTGGCATATGAGAGGATCTTCCCCCTGGGGACCATAAAGTAGGATACACTATAGAACTCAACAGCATGGCATATTTTGGTGAGGGTGTTAGACCTTCCAGTTGCAAAAATATAAAAATAAAAACAAATCAAGGGTCTTATGGCAAAAACCACGTTGTGGCACTGTCTGATCCCAAAAAGGTAAAGAGAAAGGACATATCTGAGGGTGAAAACCTCTCTGAGGCACTCGAAGATGGAAGGCTCGACATTTTCCCAGCATCATATGAGGAAAAGTCATCCATGTTGGTAGAGGAGACTATCAAAACAAACATTGGTACAAAAGAAGTTCCACACAACATATTCCTGGCTCAATCTTTGACAGAGTTAGAAAGGTCAAAATTCATAAGTTTCTTCATGGAATGACAAATCAATTTTGCATGGTCATACATTGATATGCCTAGATTGGATCTAGATTTTGTAATGCATCATTTGATAGTTAAATCAGGGGCAAAACTAGTGAAATAGAAATTAAGAAAGATGCATCCACAAGTGGCCTTACTAGTCAAAGAAGAACTTGAGAAATTATTGGATGTTGGATTCATACGCCCAATTGATTATCCTGAATGGATCTCCAACTTAGTACCTATCAGTAAACCAGATCGTAGCATCAAAATATGTACAGATTTTAGAGACATCAACAAAGCTTGTCCTAAGGATGATTTTCCATTACCAAATATTGACTTGATCATCGATCTCATAGCAGGTCATGTGATGTTATCTTTGATGGATGGATTCTCTGGTTACAATCAAATAAAAATTGCATCTGAGGATCAACACAAAATGACATTCACTTGTCCTTGGGGAACTTTCTGTTGGAATGTCATGCCCTTTGGGCTAAAAAATGCAGGCGCTACATATCAAAGAGTCATGACTACTATCTTTCATGATCTCATGCACGTAACTGTGGAAGATTATGTTGACAACCTCTTGGGTAAATCAATAGACAAAGATACACATTTGGACATACTTTTAGTCATCTTTGATCGGTTGGAAAAATATAAAGTAAGATTAAACCCCAAGAAATGTGTCTTTGGAGTAACCTTCGGGAAGCTCCTGGGATTCATTGTATCAAAAAGAGGAATTGAAGCCGATCCAACAAAAGTCAAGGCCATCCTAGAGATGCAACCACCACAAAACATTAGTTAGCTTTGATCTTTGCAAGGGAGACTTCAATCCATATGAGGATTCATAGCACAACTTGCAGATAAATGTAATCCCTTTCAGCACTTGCTACATAGAAACATCAATTCAAATGGGATGATAATTGTCAATAGGCTTTCTAGATACTTAAAGATTATCTTCTGAATCCGCCAGTTTTGATGCCACTAGTTCCAGATCAGCCTTTATTACTATAAATATCAGCTACTTCAACAACACTGGGGGCACTCTTAGCACAACAAGTTACTAAGGGCAAAGAAAAGGCAGTATACTATATCAGTCGCACATTGGTGGGATATGAGCTAAACTACACACCAATTGAGCATGCATGTCTCACCATGGTCTTTGCTTCGTAGAAATTACAACATTACATGCTAACTCATAAGTCTAAGTTGGTTGCAAGGATCGATCCATTGAAATACCTTCTCAACAAAGCAACGCTTACTGGGCGACTAGCCAAATGGGTAATGATCCTGAGTGAATTCGACATCAAGTATGTGGATAGAAAAGCAATAAAAGGACAAGCTATCGCAGATCAGTTAGTAGATTCCCCCATGATAGATGATGTTCCTCTAATTTTAGAATTTCTAGATGAATCCATTTTAACAGTGTCACATGCGAAGCCATGGCAACTATACTTTGACGGCTCATACACATAGCATGGGGCAGGAGCTGGCATCCTCTTCATAACTCCTCAAGGGGATTCTATACCAAACTCATATCGATTATCATTTCCCTACACTAATAATATAGTAGAATATGAGGCATTAACAACTCGATTACAGATTGTAGTTCAGTGGAAGATCTAGGAACTCCATGTTTCTGGGGACTCTCAACTTGTAATTTGTCAAGCAACTAATAACTTCCAAACAAAGGATGAGAAATTAATGCCTTACAAACAATGGTGGATGAACTGAAACAACATTTCACAAAGATAGACTTTGAGCAGATACCAAGAGAGCAGAATCAAGCTGCAGATGCCATGGCTACAATTGCTTCACTAATCGATCTACCTCCAAATGAGACCCGCTATGAGTTCTTAGTGGATAACCTTTTGGTTCCTTCATATGAAATCACTCCTACTGAGATAATATGTGTCATCAGTCCTGAGTCCCAGTTATATGGTTCCATTTTCACATACCTTCGTGACAATACCTTTCCTCTTGACCTATCCAATAACCAACATCGCACTTTCATTTGCCAATCTTCTCGATACATCATTTTAGCCAATGTCCTATACCATCGAGGTCTAGATGGCACTCTTCTTAGATGTTTGGAAAGTGACGAAGCTCAAAATGCGTTACGTGAAGTACATGAAGGGATATGTGGTCCACATTCTAGTGGTCCTACCTTAGCCAAGAAACTTATCAGGATTGGATATTACTAGCCCAATATGAAAAAAGATTCATATCTGTTTGTTAGGAAATGTAAGCAATGTCAACTTCATGGAGACCTCATCCATGCACCAGCACAAGAACTTCAACCAATTGTGACTCCTTGGCCCTTTTGTCAGTGGGGACTCGATCTCATAAGCAAGATTCACCCTCCATCCTCCAACAATCATAAATTCATTATCACTACCATAGAGTATTTCACAAAATGGATCAAAATCATGCCTCTCATGCAAGTCACTGAAAAAAAAATTGCTACATTCATTCTCAACTATATCATTTGTCAATACGGTATTCTTGTTTCCATTATCACTGATAACGAGCGTCCCTTCAAAAATTAGGATGTTCATGAACTCTGTGACCGCTTCCATATTTCCCATTGTTTCTCCACACCATATTATGCCCAAGGTAACGGTCAAGCTGAAGCATCTAATAAAACAATCCTTAAAATCTTAAAAAGGATAGTCGATGATGCTGGCCGTAATTGGCATATCCAACTTAATCCCACCCTTTGGGCCTACCGCACAAGTGTCTGCACACCTACAGGAGCTACACCTTATTCACTTGTTTATGTCATTGAAGCTATCTTGCCTATTGAGGTCGAGCTACCCTCTTTACAAGTCTCTTTGCAAAACATTATCAGTGATGAAAACTATAGGGTCTCTCACTTACAAGAAATTGAACTATTGGATGAACGAAGGCAAACTGCTTTAAATCATTTCAAGGCTTATCAAAAATGAATAAGTCATAGCTACAATCACAAAGTCAAGCCTTGCACATTTGAGGTAGGTGATTTGGTTCTCAGAGAAAACCCAAAAAATCAGCAAGACAGAGAGCAGAAGGGAAAGTTCGAACCAAACTAGCTTGGTCCTTACATCATTACAGCAGCATATGGATCTGGTGCATATCAGCTCTCAATCATAGAGGGTGAACATTTAGAGGATCCTATCAACAGCATGCACCTTTGCAGGTTTACACATAGCTCTTTAGAGTATCCTTATTCAAAATACAAAAAAATCATAAAACAAAAAAATTGTTACTTGGTGAAAACCTAGCAAACAGGTGCCTTGTGACAACAAAAAAAATCAAAAAATAAAAAATGTAAAGAGAAATAATTTCATCCAATGGTGAAAACCACTTCGGTGGCACCCTGGGCAAGTACCATGGTGAAAACTGGGTCACCAGCGCCATGTGTAGAGACATTGCTCCTCCCTCCTTCAGGATTCCATTTCATCCTTTCACTTTGTACACACTCATGACCTATTCATCCATAATAAACATACACATTCCCATCATGGCTTGTTATTGATCTACCCAAGATTGGTTAGCCATCCATAATAACCTCCCTTTTCACCTTTCTCCATTCATAATAAATCAGCTCCTATCTATGGCTAAGGAAAATCCTATGTCTAGTGATGGGTGTGGAACTAAGAACATCACATTTTTTGAGGAGTATAGTTTCTTCCACTTTCCTTCAGTCTATCCATGCACAATCTGTAATAAAGCAACATTTGCATCGCCAATCCACAATAAATTTTTGCTTTCTTTGCAATAAAGTATCAGTTTCATGGATTCAATCAGTTTCAGATGAGTCACAGCAACAACAATGGGCTTCAACAAATAAAATGTTTCAATAGACTCAGACAACATATGGTTCAGTGCTATCTATCCTTTTTGTGAAAAGTAAACATTGTGACCACAATCAAATAGACTTATACAAGTGACAAGAGACACTAAACTTGACGAATATAGTGGATGTTGGTTTCGAGTCTTGGTTTTCTTTTGATTTTATCTTTTTGGTGACATGTCTTTTAGCTTTTCTAGGATGTCTCTGACTAGAGATTTTATCTCTAGGATGTCTTTGACTAGAAAAGCGAGGATGGGGTATCATCACCTATTTTCTTTTGTTGTCTATAGATTGTCTCTTAGTAATGCTATGACTTGTCTAAGGATATGAGGACACTGAGAGTCTAGTATGAACTAGGGCATTCCTTGTTTGTGATTGTCTTATCTCCATGCAAACAGGTACAATGACTTTCTAGGTCAAACATATGCCTCGATTGTCATAACCTACTTTCCATAATAAAGCTCAATGATGATAATGCACAAAAAGTTCTTTTCACTTTCATATCTTCTATCTTTCATCCCCCTTTCTTGATTGACCTCCATCATCCTTCTTGAGTCCGCGTAACCTGCTATCACACCACTGAGTATAATTACATGCCAAAAACATTTGCATTTCACGTAGTTGCACCTGCATTATCACATGTTAGCATTTCATACATACATATAGATATCACAATTGCACCACATCCTGAACACAACACATTTGGCACATTTTACATTTTCATCATGTAAATAATCATTTGCATTATCATATTCATTTTCATTTCATACATTCACATTTGCATTTGCATAAACATATAAAAACATAAAATAACAAAAAAATATTGCATTACATCATGTACATATTTGCATCCATATCATAAGCATCACATAAGAACATACATCACATAGGTACACATGCATATAGCAGCCACAAAGATGTATCATCTCATATATATATCAAAATCATAAGTGTCATGGTACAATGATGTCAAAATACATATGGCTACACAACCAATCCTCGTGTCACCCTATCTAGACAGAGGAACCCACTGATCACTCCTCCTAGCACTGCTGGTAGCACCAATCCTATCTATGTCATCATGTCCCATGCCATGTGTCCAACCCTCATCTCTAGTTTGAGATCCTGAAACACTCATCTCAGGGCATCCCTATCTCCGTCTTGATTGTAAGGAACTAACTCCCCATCAATCGGTATCCTCAATATCCTGTATACATCCTCCAAGGTGACTATCATCTCACCAATCAACAAATGAAAACTACAAGTCTCTAAGTGCCATCTCTCAACCAGTGCAGTTAGCAATCCCTTGTTCGCTTGAAACTTAGGCACATACATAATGTATCGCAAGCCCATGGCCTCAACTGTCGCTCTTGAATGTCATCTCTACTTGCAAACTCTGAGTCAACAGGAATCTCTCTCACGACTCCAGCATAGGCAAATACTCCTACGGTCAAGCAAATCAATCATGTCAGTCATAGTGGCATTCACTATTCATCACAAAATGCTACTTTTTATCTAAGTACATATGGTACTCTATTCTAGTGACACTCCTTGTTCATCACAAAGTACTACGTGTTTTGCACTCCCTGTTCATCACAAAGTGCTACTCACATTTGCACTCATTGTTCATCACAAAGTGCTGCTCATATTTTGGTACTCCCTGTTCATCACAAAGTACTATGTCTTGGTACTCCCTATTCATCATAAAGTACCTTGATCTATCCTATCCTAGGGCCTCTATTTGAGTGAATCCTCTTAAGTAGTTTCCTAATTGGCAATGTATGTTCTATCACAAAATTGTCAATCCTATCCCTATTTGCTACCCTCATCTTCCCTAGAGGACCTGCTTGAGTGTATCCTATCAGTAGCTTATCCAATCGATAGTGTATGTCCATCACAGAACTTCCAATTTGGCCTTGAAGACATAAACGTGCCTTCATGACATAAACACGCTTATAGATTGCATAAACGCGCCTGGTCTGCATAGACGCGCCTGAAATACATAGATGTGCCTATGCTCTGCACAGACATGCCTGTCCTACACAAACATGCCCACATTTCATAGACACGCCTAAACAACACAGATGCACTCGTATTTGGTACATATTCTTTTTTTAGCGTAGACGCGCCTGGCACAAACACAGATGCGCCTAGCTAGCATAGATGTGCCTGGCACTAGCATAGACGTGCCTTGACGTTTTGACATTTTTTGGACATTATTCTAGAATGCATTTAATGCACTACATAACATGCATTTATGACAGCATTTATTACAACAAAGTACAAGGAGTTTTTGTGGTACTTACCGGCTCTCTTGCATCTACTGGCCTCTGATATCAGCGAATGCGATCGAATGTATGAACCAATGCCATCGCTGTTGATTGCTGCTGCTCTATCTCGCTCTGCACTCTGATCTCTTGGATGTGTGGATGACAATGAGGATGTATTTCCCTTGTAGTCTATCTTATAGACTGCCCTAGCCCTAGTCCTAGCCCTCCTCTCCTGAGTCAGTCTTTTTTATCCCGTGGCTTTGTCACTCTATCCTATCTAGTCAGTCCATTCTAGCCTTTCTTTCTTATCAAGAGATTGTTTGCGATCTTTTCAGACATTTTTCATCCAATCTCTTGAGGGGGCATATCATTCCCATCTTGGGGCAACTTTGTATCAGTTCATATTATCTTCTTTGAAACAACACGACAAGCTGCATTGTCTCAAAGAGGGGCAAAATGTAGACACCTAAAATTGTCCAGTCTAATTAAATAAATATTTTATTTATTTAATTATTTTATCCTAATTCTTCTATTAATTAAATAAATCTTTATTTATTTAATTAATTCATTTATCTTCTTCTATCCTTATTTCTCATTTAAATAAATACATTTATTTATTTAAATTATCCCTTTTCGTAAATTAAATAAATATCTTATTTATTTAATTGATCCCACTTCTTCTATTAATTAAATAAATATTTATTTATTTAATTAATTCATTAACCTTTTCTACCCATGACACATGTCATTCATCTCTTAATTCATACACTACCTACCCCTTTTATTATTTTATTATTTTCTCTACCTACCCTCTACTCATAGCCGACCTCTTTTATACCTCTTAATCTTATCCCTCCATTTCTTATAGTGTCTTCTATATAAGGAGATGCTTCCTTCATTATCAAACCCTGGCTAATTCAATTATGCATTTGACTACACTACACTTTTCATATGAGATCCTACTTGCAACCACATTCTGTTCTTTGTTGAGCTCTTGTGCACATAAAATCTGAGAGCAACTATATCAAGCAAGATCAATGGAGATAGGAAGAATGAAGATTCAAACACTATTGGACATGTGATGGTATAATCTTTGTGATTTCATTTGATTTGCATTGTCTTAGGTAATCTTCATATGTTATGGTGGATCTTTGTTGTTGTTAGGCTAGGCTTTTGTGGTTGAATTCATTTAGTCTTTCAATATTGTTATTGTTGTTTCCATTTTCACCATATACAGTAAGTAATATAAATAATCACTAATAAATATGAATAAGGCAATTGTGACTAGTGCCTTGTTCTTAATCAAGAAAAAGTCTTGAATTTAAAAGTACAAAAATATGTACATAATTTCTTAAATATAAATAATTACTAATAATATAATTCAAGTAATATAAATAATCACTAATAATCTAATGTAACAAAGAAAGGAATTTACATGTGTGTGAACACAGGAAAAATTAAATAAAAATGTATATATAATTTAGCATGTTGACTTAACATAAGGGGATCTCAAGTTAGGACCTATTAGGATGTCTTAAGGGGATGGCCAAAGAGGATGTCTTAATGGGATGTATAACATAAAATAATACATATAAAAGCTTTTCAGCCAAGCATGCATAACAATTTATATAATTTAGCATACTTAACATAAGGGGATCTAAAATTAGGACCTATTAGGATGTCTTAAGGGCATGTCCAAAGAGGATGTCTTAAAGGGATGGCCAAAGAGGATGTATTAAGGGGATGTATAAGATCAAAAGAATACATTTAAAATATTTTCAACCAAGCACACATAACAATTTATATAATTTAGCATACTTAGCATAAGGGGATCTAAAGTTAGGACCTATTAGGATGTCTTAAGTGGTTGTCCAAAGGGGATGTCTTAAGGGGATGTCCAAAGATGATGTCTTCAAGGGATGTCCAAAGTGCATGTCTGAAGGGGATTTATAACATGTAAAAGAATGTACATGTAATTGAAGAAAACATAAAATCATACATAAAATTATTTCAACCAAGCATATATATATATCCTGTCCTTGTTCAAATTAAACATGAGTTCAAACTTTGCGTCAAATATAAGAGTATGAGCTACAAAAACAAGTTATATAGCCTAAGTTAGCTCTTGATACATATAGTCTGGATCCTCTCTATCTTTTATTATCTCCAAAAAGAATTCATGTTCTTCAAAAGGTAACCTCCACTTTTGGTTGCCACGTCCTTTTTTTGGAAAAAAAATGCCGCATACTAGATGATGGATGAGGGAAGGATGACCCTTGATAGGACACATGGAAAATGGAAGACCCAAGTGGCGTCTCGAAAGAAACATTGCCCCATTCTATAGGTGTTGGAATGATCTGATACTAGGAGAAAACTAAGAGGGGGGTGAATTAGTTTTGTCACAAGTATGAAAGTTAATGCAAATTATAAATTTTATACTGGAGCACAACACAATGAAAGATAAAGCATGAATTTGCAGTACACTTGACATCAATATTTTGATGTGGAAAACCTAGTAAGGGGAAAAAACATGATGGGAAACCCTACCCACAATTAGATAATATTTCTCCAGCAATATGTGAAATAATTACAATGAGGATTGCACTTGCAATCACACCAATGTCCTAGAGCTCACTGCTCATCACAAAATGGAAATCTCATTGACTTACAAAACATCAGATTACAATCTGAAGAAAATGAACTATGAAAGTAACATATACTAATGGTTGATATAGTTCCAGTTAAGCACTGATGTCTAGCCTACAATACCAAAACCTTCTTAACCCTTCGCTGAATGATATGACTTTATTCACACAAGCCTTTCTCTAGTAATGCATACATAATTATTGATCCCAAAAACCATATCCAATTACATGAATGAATCACCTATAAATACAAATCATCAACCTTATTGATAAGGTCGGCTAAACCCTAAACCCATAAACCCATAATACAAAAATTATATCTCATAATACCAACGGACCAATATTGTGATTTACATTACATAGAATGGACCTAATTCATGTTTCCAAACAATTACATCTGCCGAAAAACATGCTAAGAGCAAAATCCAACACATTTCTCCAACTAGTAGAAACCCTCAATGCAATAACACAAAATTTTTAACCGAATCCAAATAGGAGCATCATATTAGCACACTAACCAATGCAAAGCCTACAAACAACTAAGACACAATCAAGAAACACCTTTAGCATGATAGAAACCATTTACATAATCTAGACCAAAATCATGTAACCAAATTATCAAATATCACTAATTGGGAAAGCTAACTTGTACCAAGAAGTATCAACCGAGAACATATGCGATAGCTACCAGAGCACCAAATAATGAACCAACAAAATATGATAAGAATATAACCATCCTAAATAAGCATCCAAAACTGAATCCAAGGATTTGATAATACTAAATCAGGATTATAGCCAAAATCAAGATAAACACCAAGTCTATCTGGGATAATTCCAACCGGGATAGCAGAACTATATCCAACTAGGATACAATGTTGACATCAACGACAACACTTAACTAAATATAGCATATTTCCAACAATAGGAAGGAAGGAGGATCGAGAAATAGGACTAGGTTGTGAAAAGAGCCAAGAAAATGCAATGCAATGGGAGGATGTAGATGGAAACATCATGGAGCATGAGTATCCGTAGAATGGAATGCCATGTAGCGAGCACTTATTTTGATTTAGCATTGTATGTGAGTCACTAGGGTCTGAAGAACTGGAGTGGAATTTCATAGCCAATCCATGGATTGACACATATGAATAGACATGAAAGACTAATCCAGCACCACACAAAGTTATAGAGACCCTATAGGAAAAGGTGTGAGAAAAACCATGAGTAGAAGACATGCCCTAGTGTAACATGAGATAATTGAGACCTTGTGAGGGTACAAGGGAAATATCTAGAAAATATGCAAACAAAACCAAAAACAACAAGATCACACCCATTGCTTTATTATTCCTAGCACACCATGATATAAATTATTATGGTGACTGAGAGAAAACAAAACAAAGGAGCTCAAAAAGATAAACAATGATAAAAAATATTCAAAGACAACACGAGTGTCTTAGATATCTTTTGCCAAAAGGATAACTGATGGATTCGATTTGATGTTGCCTAGCTAGAGAAAGGATACATTTTTCCTAGACTAATGAATGGATAAAAAATTGATGATGACGGGATGACAAAAGGTACCTGATACGATCATGATGACAAATATTTTCAAGGATGATGGTTGAAGAACCAGCTGATCGGACATGATCATGAGGGCAATGATTGATCGATGCAAAGGATAAGAAATAAGGACACATATGCACAAGTGAATCTAGATGAAGACAAATAACCAATGACATGTACAAGACACCATTGACAAGATACACAAGACTAATGGATGATGGATGAAGATAGGGATAGACACAATGTTGCCCCAATCAAAATGAAAAGCCATGAGAGATTGATGATTGATGGGGTGTTTCTAGTGTGAGAATGATATATCCTGAAACAACACAAGGATTTGGAAGGATACATCCTGATGATGATGATTGGATTGTGATCAAGGCATGTAGAAAGGGTGGGGACAAGACTAAGGATGTGATTGGATGATTTGATTGGTGCTTGACTATGGATAGTTGAAGGATATGGATAGGATTTACATGCAATGGTGGATTGCGAGAAGGAAGATAGATTTATTAGATTGATGACATTAGATTGTGTTGGGGTAGCCTAGAGGTGGATACTAATGACAAGGAATGTAAGAGGTGATGGAATGATATGAGAGGGATGAATGGATGTAGAATATGATGAAAAGGATTTGGAAATGAAAGCATTATGGATATAGTTGGGAGATTAAAGAATAAGGGAAAAAGGGATGGAGGTAGATGAGGATTGGGAGGGGATCAGGTTATGGATGAAAGGATAGAGGAGCCAGGAGATGAGGATATGTGGATGGATATGATAAGATGACTAACAAGAGGATAGGAAGATGAGGGAAGTGAATGGAAGATATGATGATGGATGGATAAGGACTATGAAGGTATGTGAAAGGATTACATGGAAGGGAGGAAGGATGGGTGGATAGAAAGGTGAATGGAGGAAAAGTGTGACTAGGAAATGAAGGCCAAGAGGTATCCAAATAATTTATACATGGTGGCCTTTTATTTTTATCAAGATATAAGGAAGGATGGAGGAAGTGAACTTTATAAAATATGATGGGTATGATAGGTAGATGGAATGGAGGGGGTGATGAATGGATGGCCAAAAGAACTAGCCCCCAAGTGTGGAGATAAAAATGATGAAGGGAATTACATATGATGCTTGCTTTTTAGGTTTTCATCATGGTACTTGTCCAAGGCACCTTTTTTCCAAGTTTTCACTGTTGGACGAATCATTTTCTTTACTTTTATTTTTTGCATTTTTTTTTTCTTTTTTGGAATTTTTAAGAGGAAACTTATGGATGGAATTTTAGAAATAGAACTTATAGATGGATAGGGATGAAGATAAATGGATTTGGAGCATAGGTGATAAGGGATATGGATGGAGGACTCAAGAATCAAGTTCCTATCAAGGTAATAGGAGCCCATTTGGAGTGATCAAGGGATGTTGGTGCAACTTCATTAGGAAGAAGTGGATTACGCAAACACTTGGATTAGATAGTTTTTTCTGGTTAATGGAAGGAATGTAAGGGATATGGTCATGGCAAGTGTTTGGATGAAATGTCAGAAACTAAGTGTCACGGGGGGATGTTTCCAAGACCAATATTAGCACATGTTGTGGGGGACGTGGGATGAGCAAAGGGGATATGGGTGTTGCATGTGAATATGATGAAGGAATTATATTTGGGAAAAAAGGACCCAAAATAGACTTAGGAGATAGAGGATGAGAATTTTTACCTCGTGGACTAGAAAATTTGGATGTAATTGGAGATTTTTCTTTTTGATGTATTGCTTCTTTTTTCTTTGGGATACACATTTTTTTTGCTTTTTCTTTAGTTGGAATTTGTGGCCTATGGGATTTATTGCATTTTTGTATGAAATGTTTCTTTGTAGGATCATGTATTTTTGAGTGGACATGGTCATATTTATATTGTTGTGGGTGTTTGTCTTTATGCATTTATGGTTGGGCATCCAAAATGCTAGTAGTAGCCTTGGAAGGAGTGTGTGAACATGGAGGATGTGGAGGGAATATGGATGGAGTGATGGTGGTAGGATGGTAAATAGGATGCATGAGAGTGTTCTTTTATTGATCTTAATGGGGAATTTAAGGAGCATTATGTTTATGATGGGTGATGAAGATACCGGATTTGCATATGGGGGGTGAGTAGGACCAAATGGAGCATGCGGTTGTGGGATATAAGGGCCCAAAATGAATTTAGCATGTGGGGGATATATGAAGTTATAGGGACCCAAAATGGATTTAAAGGATGAAGGAGGGAGATGGATGGATATTTTTTCTTTATATGATGGAATGGGGATGGTGATAAATGATTTGGAGGAACAGTGGGAAGATGGGATGGTAGGTTTGGAAACACACTTATTTTCATTAGTCACACCAAATTTTTTGAATGAAGTTCCTTGAGATATCCAAATAATATCATGAGATCTTGGATGTGCTTTGATATGGATGGGCTCCAAAGTACCTTTCTCATGTAGACCTAAGCCTTTACCTTGATAGTTCTTTTTTTTGAGAATTTTTATCTAAAATAAAGTACTTGTTCTTTGGGTAACAAGATCCAAGTGTTTTATCAAATGGAGGAGAATGGGTGGTGTACATGAGAGTTTCTTCTATTGTGAGTGAACTACCATGGTTGAATGTAAGTGAACCAGCATACACCATCCGGTCCTAATTGAATAACTAGGTCTAATCTCAATGACAATAGTGACAATATTCACACAAGTTTAACAACTATGTTGCTCCTCACGATGTGGCATTGAAGGCTTACCCTTTGAGGTCTAATTGCCATTCACAGAGGTACAGTTTTTGGTACAATCATACTTGGTGAGAAACATGATAGAATATGTACTCCTATCTTCTGGATTAGGGTGTAAGAATAATTTTCAATCATTTCTTCTACCCAAGGGTTCATTTTTCCTTTGTTGAGTTGTATCTTTCATAACTAGATATCCTTTCTTGCAAAGAATTATCCTTCATTAAAGGACATGTATGTCCCTTTATTAGGACCTACTTTTTGTTTGAAATGGTTGGTCTTTTATTAATAATATCTCCTTACTAAATGTGTGTAATTCTTCACTAGGAATCCACTTTTTCATAGAAAAATAGAAGGTGTGCATTCTTATTATCCTACCCCTTTTAAAAGTATATCATCTTTATTAAGGATATTCTCTATTTCTAGAGCTAGATATATTTGGATAAAGATCTCTTCCTCCTTGCATCCCTCAAATGGGTCCCTTTATATTTTTTGCAATATCTCTTTTACAACTATCTCTTCCTTGCCCATAAGAGGTATGTTTCTTTAACTTGGATTACATGAAAATTTTATCTTAGAGGATATCTCCTTAGTAATAAATAAATGTATCCTCAAGTTCCAAGTTATTTTTTCAACCTTATGATATCAACATAGGGCTATGTTGACATCTTAAAGGTGGAGTGGGGGGGGGAGGGGGCAGGGGAGAGCATATATATAACCTTCTTATAGATTATGTTCAAATTGATTTAGAATATTGCCTTGTATATAATTATTTTCTTAGTTATCCTTTTTCAAATTCAATTTTATGGATTTATTTATAGACAATGCTTTGTTTTGTTATGCACCATTTTTTTTGGAAGATTTTACTAGCATAACACAACTTGCTAGACATTTCACACCATCCATTTTTAATTCCTTATGGATATTTGACTAGCATAGCATAAATTACTAAACCTTTCAACTTCTCTTTCTTAATTTTCCAAATAAGTGGAATGATCATAACATAGCTCGCTAGTTTGACTCATCCTCTCCACATGGATCGCCTAGCATAAGATAACTATCTAGTTCATAGAATCTCTGTTCCTTTTTCTATCTCGCATGAACACATAACATAACACTTTTTTCGAGTGTTGGAGCATGGTCTTTTCTCCTTCCAATTGGTGTACATCCTTATTCTTTCTATAAGTCCATGTGTTCTCTTGTAGTAACACATCAAGGTTGATATTCATGACTGAGACTTTTTAATTATTGAGGTCCCTTCAAATTATTGACTTGGAACCTTTTGTTTTAAGTACTAACATTGTATGCTTTGTCTATGATTGAAGGTTACTTGCATGGATTGAAAGGATCGTATGCTTGGGGGCTTGATCACCTCTAAAATTTAGTATTCTATCCTTATCTTATCTTTCTCTCAGATGTTCTATCTCTTCATTTCTACTTCAGTGAGAGTATGACTATAAGATCATACTCCACTAAAGTAGGGCCTAAATGTAGCATCCTAAATTGTATACCTTTAATTAGGATGTCTAACTTCACACTTTCCTAGAACCATTTTAGTATTTCTCATATCTCTATGCATTATAGGACCTTTATTGTAATTAATTAATGTTTAGTTCAATATTATGAGACTTATTCCACTTTAATACATTATCACACTCTTATTTGGGCCCTTATTTCTACGTTTTCTTATTACTTTTTATTATCCTAATTTATCACATATCGTACCCTATTCTACATCTCAAGACATGTTTCTCCCATATAAACATTATATATTATCCCACAAACATAATTTCAGCATTATAACTCTATTATCTAACAATCCTAATAAAAGTTGGGTAAAAATTGTTGGAACCATGTTAATAAATGCATCTCAGTCTTGCACATTTTGCCTCAAATTTTGGGAGGATAATACAATGGTTCTTGTGATGTGATGAAAAGTGATGAGGGGAGATCAAGTGGAAAGATTTACTCCCCTCAAAAGAGGGATGGAAGTTTCACAAAGGATTCCCTTCAACCTTTCACACACATTACATTAAAAGATGGGTTGAATTCACTAGATCTAATCCTAATGTAAAGAGATTGAATGTTAAGTGAATTGTAGGGAATTTGGAATGTATTCGGAAAGTAAATTAACTCTCTTTTATAATAGACTAGTTGAATCAAGGGAATTGAGACTAAGTATAGGAATGACAAAGAAGCAATTATATCTTGAGATAGAGGTACAGGATGAAGTTGTGCACCTGGAATTAGTAGTAAAATGTCAAGATGAAGCTTCCTTGTAATTCTAATCAAATGTTACAAGGACCAGGTTGAAGTTTCACTTGGTCCTCCAAAAAATCTGCGCATCCAAAAGGGTTTTTCTGTCTTTGAAAATGAAGCCTAAACCTGCAATTATAGTTTCACACTTGCAACCTACACATAGAAAGAGAGGAAAATGTTGTTGGGATTGGGGATTTTCTTTCAAGTCAAACCCCATTTTGGAATTAACCAAGTTATTGAAAAATGTTGCAAGTAAAAGAAAGGAAATCTCTGAAGTAAAATCCACCTCTAGAAGGGATGCATTTGAAATGTTAATGAATTTTGTTGGAAGGATATGCGAAATAGGATGTCTTGAATGTTGATAGAGATCTCTTCTTCAATGGTGGAATCCTTGAATTGAATGCAACACGTAGCCTTGAAAGGCGACTTGAAATTCCCAATGCTTGAATAAATGCATGAATTCTTAAATGTTTGAATGCTTGATGACGATAATGGAGAATTATTGCTTGTTCACCTTACTTTCTCTTATTGAACTTATTTTTTGCCCAGTCAAATAGGAGGGGAAATGTTCCTTATATAATTTCTAATTAGGGGTATTTAGCTAATTTTCCATCTTAGGCTGGCATAGGAAAACTTTTCCCTCTCAAGAATTGACAAGCCCAATGCATGATATCATCAAAGAAGGCCCAAAATAGGGCAAGGACAAGAGCGCCACTCCCCTATCCTACCCTAATTTAGGACAAGTAGTGACAATAGGCAGTATGGGGTGATGGAAAATGCAAGCTTTTGATGTTCTGCACATGTCTTAGGTTGTTGATCAGGCTTAGGGATTCTTCCGCTAATGCAAGGACCCAATTGTGGTCGAAAATTACAAGGGTTGCAATTTTATGATGCTACATTTAGCCCCCACTTTAGCGGGAGTATAAGGATACATGAATACTACCATTAAAGTACAAGGGTAGACACCTAAAATTAATTAAATTAATATTTAATTAATTTAATCCCATCGACATAATTAACGAGTCTAATATTGTTAATTCCCTTCTTCTTAAGGTTAATTAAATAAAATTTAATCACTATTATCACTATAGTCCAATAATTATTTTATCAATAAATTAATTATTTCTCCATTCTTCTAAAGTCACCTCAACCATTATTTCTTCTAAAACCCACTCAGTTAATTAATTTTATTTAATTAACCTAACTAAAGTGATTCCTACAAATCACTTTTCCCTATCCTCCGCTTAGCCTAATTGATTATTCCTTAATCATATCTATCATTATTCTGCAATTTTATATTCCTCCACTCATGTCACATCAACCTTGAGCCTTTCAAAGGAATACAAATTTATTTGAATCCCCCCATGCATCCTTTATTTATGAATTTTAAATTCCTCTTCCCTATCCCCAAGGAATTTTATATTCCTTTTTATTCTCCCCATGCATCTTGATCCATGTGTTCCCTCTAAGATCAATCTCAACCCTCCCCAAAATCAATCCTGACCGTCCATTCATCTTCTCTAAAATCTATAAATTGTGGTCTCCTCCCCGTCATTTTGGATATCTCCAATCAAGTAATCTCATGTTGTCAACACAACTCTTGAAATCCATAAAAAAGAATAATCATTATAGGCAAGAATCCATGGCATCCATATCCTCATCATGTCCTCATGATCCTTCATCAAAATCCAAATCCAAATCTTATCAAATCATCCACTAATCTTGTTGTGCATTTGGAGAGAAATCCACATCCATAAAGAAGAGCACATCCAATCAAGTGGAGCAACAGGGTGCCTCTACTTCATCATTTGCTCAATTGGAGGAACAAGAGAGATCTTCTCTTGCAAGGTATAAAGTAGTTAGTTATTTTTTTCATTTTCTTTTACATGCTTATTTGTGTTTAAACTAACCATCCTCCACCTTGCTTGATTTTCCCTTGGTTCATTCTAGAACACTTGGTGGGACCCACATCCCTTTCTAACCTTTTTTGTGAGTTGTGGTGACTTTTAGCCCGCTAATCTCTGCTTCAACATGCTTGTCTACAAATCAATGTATCTGAGTCTCTGTTTGAACATGTGTGCATGCGCTTCAGTGCCTCAGATTTGAAAGGTGATTTTTTTTGACTGCCAATTTTTTGTATGTTGCCTTTGCATTAGCGCATTTGTCCCTCCATTAGCACATTTGTATGTTGCCTTTGCATTAGCGCATTTGTCCCTCCATTAGCACATCCACCTAAATGTATTTTGACACTTATTTTCAAGCTTAAATTTTTAATTTTCAATCTTATACTAATCACAAATCATATCAAAATCATCAAAATAGTAAAAAATCATCTGAAAAGAACTTAAAAATAGTTCTAGGCTAGATTTTTAGTCTATTTTTCATTATCTTTAGTATTTTAAATAAATCTTGGGTTTATAGGAAAATCAATGCCTGCATAGGAACATCAACGCTTGTGCTCTAGTTCAGTGTCTCCATTGAGCCAACAAGATCATCATTTATCGAGTTTTTAATTTTCAAATTTGGCTAACTAATTTTCTGTTGGGTAGTGTTTGTGCATGTTCATCAGTGCCTGTGATATAGTTCAACGCGTACAAGATAGGTAATTTTGAATTTAAATTTTCAAATTTCACAGGTTCCCACTCTTTATTTAGTTAGGTGAATGGACCTGCTCTAATGCATATGCAGGCTCTTTAGCGCCTCCGGCTATGGATCAACACCTGCACTATATCCTCATGAATTTTTTATTATTGGTCAAAGTTTGAGTGGTTGTAGGTACTTTTGCTTGTCCAAGGCTAAACCTAAACTTCTAATTTGTTTTTCTGAAGCACACTGGTTGAAGATTATGTCTTCTCATTAGTCTAGTTTCTTTTTTTTGTAGTCTTAGCATAAAAATAATGAATATGTAGGACTAAAATGAACATCATGCTTTCCTTGTCTTCTTTTGTTTTGCTTGTGTGATTTTTACCTTTATAGGGCCTTCCTTCCTAATCTACTTGGCACTTCATAGAGGCATTAGTGAGAGGGAAACAACCCAAGGGAGTATGGCTGAAACCAAGCATTCCATCTCACTATAATCTAATCACCTTTTGAGATGAAAATCTTAGAGGACAGAGCTATTTGAGTTTTTACTCATCTCGAGTACTTTGTAGGGCCCTTGAGGTCTAAATCACGCTTGGGTGACTACCATTGTTCTTGGTACTTTGTAGGGATATATGCCTCAATAGCTCTTGCATGACTACAAAGGGTAGTCTTCGAACATAAATCCTTACTAAGAGCTCTAGGATTAGAAGCCACCTGGTTCACTTTCGAAAGGTGGATGATCTTTGTGCAAGGGAGATAGTAACTCCCCCAAGAGACTTTCCATATCGTGCCCCCATTAGCATTTGGAGTAGGCTAATACAGTGTTGAGAATACATTGCGTGAGACTCAGTGGTCATATTTTGATTAGCTATTGGGTGTGTACCTGAGGGAGAAAGAAAATGTTTTCCTCCTCAACAAACTTCCTAGGATAGCATGTTGTGCTTGAATTCTCTTTTTTCATCAATGGCTAATGTGTTTACTATTCTTGATATCTCTTGCCAAGTCCAACATCCCCGCATTCAATAAAGCCTCTTTCCAATTCCATCTTCCTCATTGTCAATCCTTAATCCATTTCATTCTATCTTCCTCATTATCAAATCCCTAAACCATTTCCATCCATCCAAACAATTGTCAATCCTTCATCCAAACAATTGTCAATCCCTAATCTATTTCTATTCATCCAAATGTTTGTTAATCCCCCAATCCATTTTCATCCATCTAAGCAATCATCCATCTCCAACCAATATCTTTATCCAAATTATTCATCCAATCCCAAGTAGCCTTCTCCTTCTTCTTCCTGCCATCTATCCATTCTTCCATGATCATTTTCTTCTCACCTTCAAGGACTTAGCATGTCAACCTAATCAAGTCTCCAAATCCCAATCAATCAATCAATATTCCTTTAATCCAACCATCAATCATCAATCCTAATCCAAAGTCAACACTTTGTGAAAGTTTGATTTATACCTTCATCTTTTATTAATCATCAATTGGCTTTTTGTGCTTGGGAAAAAATCTCCCCCAAGTACCTTTGCTTTATCATTTGGGTTGATCGAAACCCTAATCCTTTTTCCCTATTTTGCTTAGGCTCGTAAGGCTATCCTAAGTAGAATAAGGCTTAATCATTTGGATCCTTTTGCCCTATTTTTC
Source organism: Cryptomeria japonica (assembly GCF_030272615.1). Taxonomy (NCBI): domain Eukaryota; kingdom Viridiplantae; phylum Streptophyta; class Pinopsida; order Cupressales; family Cupressaceae; genus Cryptomeria; species Cryptomeria japonica. Next base: position 290,406,374 of record NC_081406.1, on the reverse strand, counting down.
TTAGGCTCGTAAGGATATCCTAAGTAGAAGAAGGATTAATCATTTGGATCATTTTCCCTATTTTTCTTAGGCTCATAAGGCTATCCTAAGTAGAAGAAGGCTTAATCATTTGGATCCTTTTCCATATTTTTCTTAGGCTCGTAAGGCTATCCTAAGTAGAAGAATGCTTAATCATTTCGATCCTTTGCCCTATTTTTCTTAGGCTCATAAGGCTATCCTAAGTAGAATAAGGCTCAATCATTTGGATCCCTTGCCCTATTTTCCTTAGGCTTGTAAGGCTATCCTAAGTAGAAGAAGGCTTAATCATTTGGATCCTTTTCCCTATTTTTATTAAGCTCGTAAGGCTATCCTAAGTAGAAGAAGGATTAATCATTTGGATCCCTTGTCCTATTTTTCTTAGGCTTGTAAAGCTATCCTAAGTAGAAGAAGGCTTAATCATTTGGATCCTTTTGTGCTATTTTTCTTAGGCTTGTAAGGCTATTCTAAGTAGAATAAGGACTAAGGTTTTGTTTTTATTCAAATAAATCTTGTCCTAACCAAAGGACCAATCCAATCAAATCAAATTCACCCAATCCAAGAAAATCAAATCAAATCATTCCATCAATCCAATCTTTCTAATTCCTATTGGTATGAGAAAATGATCATGGAAGTTTATGGATCACCCCATCCCACCCCATTTTACCAAGTCAATCCCAATTCATCTCACATCTTCTTTCAATCTATACTTGGTGGAAAGCTTCATCCATTCTATCCTACCATCTATATCCATTATCCTCTACCCTCATCCTATCTGAGTCTATCTTCCTTTCCTATCTTTGGCCTTGAATGTCCTATTCAATTCCTATTCCATATCATCCATCTCATATCCCTCATCTTATCCAACTTCATCTCCCATTCCTAGCTCATCCTTTAGTCCTCCATATCCTATCACCATTCATCTACTTAATCCCTCCATCTCCTATCCAAGCAATCTCCTCATCCATCCATCCTCTTACCAAGCCTTGGTTCTCCTTTGTCATTGGTCCCCCTCCATTTATCCTATATCCACAATCAAATCCTATCATATCCAATTACATTTCCCATCTCATCCAATACAATGCAATCATATTCCCCATTCCATCCTATCCTATTCAATCATTAATCCCCATCCCATGTTATTCAATCCCCTCATCTAGAGATCCCGTTCATCATCTTGTCTCTTGCATATATCAATTTATCTATATGTACCTTTCTCATCCAAAAGAATCCTTCCCATGTCTGGTAGTTTATCCAAATCTATCTTCCTACCCATCGGGATGTATCCTTCCCATGTCTGGAATCCAAATCCATTTTCTACTTTTGGCAAGAGATATCAGTTGGTTATATGCATTTGTTTGTATGATTGAGCTTTTCCAGTTTGGCCTTTTAATCTTGTGTCTCAGGACCATACCTATTTGGGGCTTCCCTGCTCATCCTATATCTTGGTATGTCTTAGTTGGTGTATAATGAGGCATATCTTTTATCATTTATTTTGTTTGATGGTTTCTATTGTATGATCCCACAGTCTCACATTTACATCATCATCGATGTTTGTGAAACTATGTACATAGAGATACCTATTGTTTGAGAGTCTAGTCCATGCCTTAGATATTCAAAACATCCTGATTCCTATAATTAGTAGTGTGGATAATCTATGGCAATATCAAAATTAGGTTTTCTCTCCACATCTACACAACAAGGTATCTCATCCACTCCATTTCATTCATTCATCCTATTTCACCCATTTATCTTGGAGACTCCAATTTATTCATTCACTCCCCCTTCATCTTCTTCATCTTTTCATGAGCTAGTTTTCCTATCCATTTCGAGAGCACACCCATGTTCTTAGAACTAACATGTCCTCCCGAGTGGGAAAATCACTACCTCCTCGTCATCCTTCCTCATTTCACCTATGACTGGGGCATCATGCTACTAGTCCTTTTTCTTTCCATCTACTATGTTTTACTTCTTTGATATAAGATCACTTCACAATGCTATATCAAAGAGGGAAAAAATGTAGACACCTAAAATTAATTAAATTAATATTTAATCAATTTAAGCTTGTCAACTTAATTAACCAGTCCAATTGTGTTAATTCCCTTCTTCTTAAGGTTAATTAAATCAAATTTAATCAATCTTATCACTATAGTCCAATAATTAATTTATCAATAAATTAATTATTTCCCCATTCTTCTAAAGTCACCTCAACCATTATTTCTTCTAAAACCCACTTAGTTAACTAATTGTAATTAATTAACCTAACTAATTTGATTCCTATAAATTACTTTTCCCTAACCTCCACTTAGCCTAATTAATTCTTCCTTAATCATATATATCATTATTCTCTAATTTTATATTCCTCCACTCATGTCACATCAACCTTGAGCCTTTCAAAGAAATTCAAATTTCTTTGAATCCCTCCATGCATCCTTTATTTTGGAATTTTAAATTCCTATTGCCTCTCCCCAAGGAATTTTATATTCCTTGTTATTCTCCCCATGCACCTTGATATGTGTCTTCCCTCTTAGATCAATCTCAACCCTCCTTCCCAAAATCAATCCTGATCATCCATTCATCTTCTCTCAAATCTCTAAATTGGAGTCTCCTCCCCTTCATTTTGAATATCTCCAATCAAGTAATCTCATGCTATCAACATAGCTCTATAAATCCACCAAAACACATCATCATTATAGGAAAGCATCCATGGCATCCATATCCTCATCATGTCCTCACAATCCTTCATCAAAATCCAAATCTATCCATTTCCATCTAATCAAAATCCAAATCTTATCAAATAATCCACCAATCTTATTGTGCATTTGGAGAGCAATCCAAATCCATCAAAAAGAGCACATCCAATTAAGTGGAGAAATAGGGTGCCTCTACTTCATCATTTTCTCAATTGATGGAACAAGAGAGATCTTCTCTTGCAAGGTATAAAGTAGTTAGTTATTGCTTTCATTTGGTTTTACATGCTTATTTGTGTTTAAACTAACCATCCTCCACCTTGCTTGATTTTCCCTTGGCTCACAATATTGAAAGAATTTCACCACATCAAAGAGGCAAGATACACAAAGCCCCCATTTGACTAAGGATCTTACAACTTAGATTGACAAAGTAAAAGGGAAGATCAAGAGGGAGAATCATGACTACAAGTAGTAAATCTCCACTCACTATGAGTCATGGAAAGAAAGGATACCAAAAATTACAAAGCAAAGACAAATTTTGTCAATTAACTTTAAGCATCAAGAAGGAAAATATAAGCGGAGTGTATGCCCCCATGTTAAAGTGATCATGCATGCCTTATTGGGAGCGATTTCTTTAAGGTAGGATAAACCAAATAGAGAGAAAGAGAGAGAGAATCTTATCACAATTATTTATCCCCGAATCAAGAAATAAACCCAATGATAATGAACACAAAACACAAAGTACGAGGTGGCTTCACTTTCCTTGGGGTCAGTCTTTTGTAGATAACTCATGTATATATGCATTGAATAGTCCTCATTCCCCAAAGAAAGGAAACCACCTTGGAAGAAAGGGAACACATGTGTCTTTTGAGTTAACATGAAAGATACCAAAAGAGATCTCAATGCTTTACATCATCTTCAAGTAGACATCACTAGGGACAACAAATAGAAGAATAAGGATACACATAGAAGAATGGTCACTAAAGAGAAAGAAAGGAGAGAGGTAGAGGATCTATGATGCTAATGCAACTAGTCTAGCATGATATCCACCTCTTGATCTTGTTGATTACTGATTCAGGAAGGTGGGCAACATTCCAAAGGAGCGACATCGAGTATAGTAGATGGAGCTATCACAATATCCAAACAAGGACTATGCTCATGTGGTAAGTCACTTTTTTCATTTCTAGGAGCTAGGATTATGGCTCTTAAAAATTCAAATAAATGTTTGTCAACATCAACATATTTATATTCACTATCAAAAGCGTTAGGAGTTGTATTACCATCATGAATAATATTTTCACCTATTTCTTTATCAAGACATAAGAGGAGTTTTAACATGAATAGAAGTAAAACCATCACATATTTTTTGCAACTTATGATTTGGAGATTTAGGTTCAACATCTTTCTTAAGAGAAAATAGAATCATGTCAACTATTGGTGTTTTGGGAGATTTAACAGTTTGAGAAACAACTTCATGAGCTCTAGCACAATGTTTTTGTCAACATTCTCTCACACAATGATTCCATTGAGTCTTAGCAGAAGGCTAAGAAGGAGGAATATTTGTTAAAGATGAAATATTCTCATCTTTGGTAGTTGGATGGTTAGGTTGAGGTCTTTTAGGTTGAACAAGAGGAGAGCTAGGTCTCTTCTCTCTATAAGAGGAAGGAGGTGGAACTGCACCATATAAAGGAGGAATATTTGGTGTAGGAAGGAGACCAGGTCCATCATGAGGAGGAAGTATATGTCTAACCTTAGGAGGAATATTATTGTTCTTCTTAGGAGAAGTCATAGTCTCATCCATAGGAATAGGTTGGGAATATTCCTTAGGAGGAAGACTAGTTCTATCTGTTAGGGGAAGAACTTCAGCTTCAAGAATAATGGAAATATCAAGTTTTGGAGTTCTAGGTTGACTTAAGGATAAGATCATATCTTTCTTCCATTTTTGATAAGATTGAAAGAGAGAATCACTTATTGGTGGATGAGATTGAAATTTTTGATGTCAAAAGTAATCAATAGGAACACATGGGCTTCTTTTGGTTGGTCAAAATAATATATGGTTAACAGTTTTGATTTCTTCATTGTGAGGAAATTTCAAACACTTATGGACTGGAGAAGCAATAGCCTTCATGGAAGATAGCCAAGGATAGCCTAACTTCACACAGAATTATTCAGATAAAGGAATGATCACAAAGTTGACATCTGTAGATTTAGTATGAACCAATAATAGGACAAGAAAATCCATCAAATAACTTAACAACCACATTAGTATCATCATAGATTGGTTGATGTAAATGTAAAGTATAGATAAATTCTTCAATGATGAAATTAACCTTGCAAGAGAGATCAATAAGAACATCATGACAAGGTTTGCCTTGGATCATTGCAACTATGTATAAAGGGCCATTAGGTGCTCTAATGGTCTCACTAGGGTCAAATGTGATACATAGATTCTTAGGTGTTTCTTGTTTCTCTAGCATATTAACCACATTTGGAGCTATGAAAGTGACATCAGAGGGAGAGAAAGACGTATGTTCAATATCAATCATGTTAGAGGTATAAGAGGGTAAAGGATCAGTATAAATATTAAGATTTTGATTAGGAGGAGCTACTGATTTGTTTCCCTTATTATTCACACCTGCCACAGATATAGTATTATTATTAATCAAGTCTTGAATCTTACATTTTAATGCAAAACATTTTTTAGTATCATGACTAGGTTGATGATGAAATTGACAAAAAGAATTATTATCAAAGTGAGGTGAAGTTGCCTTAGAAGGATCATCTTGTTTTATTGGACAAAATTTGATAACATTTCTTTGTAACAATTGAGACATGATGCTATGCAAAGATTCATTCAAAGGAGTAAATTATCTTTCTCTTTTTCAAAATTTAGAAATAGGAGGCACACCTATTGTAGCATTCACATTGTTGTGGTTGATAATGCCATTAAATTTGACGAAGCCTTTGTTCGGTTTGAACTTTGCAAATGGTTGTTGCACACTTTCACCCTTATCACTCGAAGCCACAAGAGTGGATTTTTCTATTTGACTCACAATCAATTGATAATTGTGAAGTGTTGCGCACAACTACGAAAAGGAAGTAAACTTAGAAAGGAGAATCTTTTCCCTAATGTCTTTTTGCAAATTAGAAATGAAAATTCTTTGAATATCATTATCAGGCACTGGGAAATAAATTTGAGAATACAAATGCTTCTATCTACCAATGAAATCAGACACTTTTTCTTTAACACCTTGTTTACAATGCATTAAATCAGTCAAAGTGATTTTAGGACCTATCTTGTTTTGAAATTGTTGAATAAAAGAATTTGATAATTGTTGAAAAGAAGTAATAGAATAAGAAGACAAGGAGCAATACCATTGTAAAGCCTTATCTATTAGTGTTCTAGTAAACAATTTGGCAAGCAATCTTTGATCATAAGCAAAGTCAATACACAATGTTTGGAATGTTTTGACATGTGTTAAAAGATCACCTTTTCCATTCTAGCTAGAGTTCCAATTGAGGGACTTCAACATGTTTAGGAGGGACAGATCTAACAATATAAAGAGAAAGTGGGCTCACAACATCAAATGTGGGCACACTAAACTTGGATTGACTCATAGAAGTGATTTTTTTTTGCAATGAAGACATAGTTTGAGAAAGGCTATTAATGGGTTCTTCAGTTGAAGGATTTATGTTAGACTTGTTTGATTTAGAAGGTGGTGTGATGTTATTGAAAGAAGGCAGTGATTGAGAATATGGTGGTGGGACACTATGGTAATTAGGAATAGGTGATTATTGAGTATGAAATGGGACTCTAAAATGAGTAGAATGATTGGATGAATTTCCCCTTGTGTTACATTAATTGGTTGAGAAACAATAGGAATACTCATTGAAGGCATAGATAAAGATGGAGGATTGAATAAAGAAGAGGGATTGTCCCCATGACTAATGGTTGTAGGTATAACATTTTTAATTGAAGTAACCATAATTTTTTAAGTGAAAGTAATAATACTAGTCATAGAAGTGACCAAAGGAATAGAATAGTTGATTTGTGTAGGAGGTTGTGAATAACCTAAGTTCTTAGCACAACTCTTGATAGGCATGACATTATAATCAACAATGTGAGAAATACCACACAATATATCAATTCCATTCTTATCAGTTTGAATCATGCGTTTTAGACCTTCAATTAATAGAAATGCTTCACTGTTAGGATATTCTTCGGACATCCATTATTGGAAGTTGTCAAATTCATTGTCTAATTTAGAAAGTTGATATATGGAAAATCTAGTCAAATCTTCTTCTTCATCATGGGACTCATAAATTGGGTAGATAGGGATTTTATTAGGATGGGAAGAATTAGCAATATCCTCATTGTAGAAGTCACCCAAATTAGGCTTCATCTCTTCGAGAATTAAACCTTGGGAAGCCTTAATTATAATGCTTTGTCTAACGTTGATAGTATATGTGGGACTAATAGTTGTAAAACTCATGCACTAGAGGGAAATTTAAAATTTGAATTTGATTTTTGAATTTTGGGAACAAAGTTTGCAAAATTGAGTAATGCAAGATTCAAAAAAATAATGATTATACACTTTGAACTTTGTGTAAAGAAGAAATGACACAATATCCAAGAAAGATTTATGATTAATAAAAACATATTGAAATTTAAAATTAGGGCCAATGGGATACCACTTAATTTCAAATTTCAAATTGACAAAATTAAGATTTAAAATTAGGGCAGATTACAATTAACCACTTAATTTTAAATGTTCCTTTGAAAGTTGTAATGTTGAAATTGGGAAGTGTTTTTTTAAATTTTAGAGAGATAAAAATTCAACAAAATCAACAAATTTTTTGGGTTTAAGCAATTAAATAGAGTCATAACAGTCTCTCAAAATTTTGAGAAAAAATCCAGGCACCAGGTTGAAGTTGCACACGGTACCCCCAACTTTTAAAAAAAAATTCAGGGATGAAAGTTTCAATGATTTGAGAGATAACCCCCAAAAAATGATTGATTTTATGATCTCTATATAGGAGAGATTAAGGTTTCAATGTCAAAATAGGACCCTATTAGGGTTTTGAAATATATAAGAAATTGAATTGCAATTTAAAAAAAAGGTCAAACCTAATGGATAGGGCCACCTTGAATACTAGTTAGAAAACTGAAATTGGTTGAAATTGATTGAGATTTGCACAAAATTCAATTCAATTTGAAAATTAGGGTTTTAGGATCTAACCACTGAATTTTAAAATTTTGAATTTTTGGAAGAGGAGGGAAATTGAAAATTTGAATTTTTAGGCAAGAAGACGAGTCTGAAAACAATCACAAATCTGAAAATCCAATTTTTTTGCACAAATTCAAGTTGATGTTTGAAAATTAAGGTTTTGACAATTAACCACTTAATTTTGTAATTTTGATTTGCAAATTGAACAAGACAATGAAACAATTGAATTTGACAAGCAATGGAATTTTTCAGATCTAAGACAATAGACAACATTTTTTGCAAAACACAAGTTCAACTTCAATTTTAACAACTAGGTTTTTGAATGAATTAACCACTAAGTTTGTGAATGACAATAAAAATAAACTTGTAAATGAAAAATATGCAATAATTTTCAATGTAAAGCATGTAAGATGTCGGGTTCGCTAAAATGTGATGTGGTGAAAACTGATGAGGGGAGATCAAGTTGAAATCTTTACTCCCCTCAAAAGAGGGATGAAAGTTTCACAAATGATTCCCTTCAACCTTTCACACACATTACATTAAAAAAGAGGTTGAATTCACTAGATCCAATCGTAATGGAAAGAGATTGAATGCTAAGTGAATTGTAGGGAATTTAGAATGTATCCAGAAAGTAAATTAACCCTCTTTTATAATGTACTAGTTGAATCAAGTGAATTAAGACTAAGTGTAGAAATGACAAAGAAGCAATTATATCTTGAGATAGAGATGCGGGATGAAGTTGTGCACCTGGTGTATACACCTAAAAATGGTCTGAAGATAATTAATTAAATAAGCAATTATTTAATTAATCCTCCTCCCCAATTTAATTGAATTCACTAAGTAATTTGATTAAATTTCCCCTTTCATCTACTTATTAATAAATCTAAGGATTTATTAAATAGGTTCATTTCACCCCTTTAATTAATTAATTCAATTTAATTAATCCCCTCATTCAAAATCATTTCTTCTAATCCCTAATTAATTAAAACAAATCAAATTCATGAGTTGTTGAGATTAATTATCATTTTCCTATTATTTGAATTTCTAAATTCAAATTCACCTAGCTTCTACCACTCCTAAACCTAACCCATTCTACCTACCACCTTGTCCCCTTTCATCCAACATCTTCTAGAACCTTTGTGACACTTGTCACTAAGTGTTCCCATTCATCTAACTCCTTCTAGAAGCCTCTTGACACTTGTCACCATAGAGATGACTAATGTTCCCTTTAATCCAACTCCCTTTGCCAATCTCCTCCAATTTAACCATTGATATCTTCAGATCAATCTTGACCATTGATTCTTGCCACATCACCCCTAGCCTTGAAAATCCTATAAATAGACCTCATTTTGGAGCTTAAAGGGTCCCAATTCAATTTCATGTGCCAGTTTCATATCATGATTGCATCCCATCTTATTCTCATCTTATGCATTGTTACTATAGGCATCTAGCTTATAGTTTATCAGTTTTAGCAATGTTATCATGTTCAATTTTATCTTAAATCTTAGCTTAATCATGCTTGATCAATCACTCATGTAGCTTAATCATGCTTTTCTTTCTAAGATCATGCATTTTCATCCATCAAATCCTCCATCTAAGTGTAGTCAAGTCACTGGAATTTGCATAATAAGACCTAAGAGCAAAATTCATACTCACATTTACTAGGAGGTGATAAGTCAATTAGCTATGGTTTTACATTTATTTGATTTGAATCTTCTAACCATGCTTGTAATGATTTATTGAGTGCATTGTGGTTGCAGGTACAGGTACACTTCATAGAGAACGACACTTGATATTAGAAGTAAAATGTCGAGACAAAGCTTCCCTATGAAATCTGAAAAAAAGTTGCAAGGAGTAGGTTGAAGTTGCACCTAGTCCTCCAAAAAATCTGCACATCGAAAAGGGCTTTTTTGTCTCTGAAAATGAAGCCTAAAGCTATAATTACAACTACACACCTACAATTACAGTTGTGCACCTACAACCTACACACAGAAAGAGAGGAAGATGTTGTTGGGCTTGGGGGTTTGCCTTCAGGTCAAACCCCATTTTGGAATTAACCAAGTGATTGAAAAATGTTGTAAGTAAATGAAAGGAAATGTCTGAAGTAAAATCCACCTCAAGAGGGGATGTAATTGAAATGTTAATGAATTTGCTTGAAAGGATATGTGAAATAGGATGTCTTGATTGTTGATAGAGATCTCCTCTTCAATGGTTGAATCCTTGACTTGAATCCAATACCTAGCCTTGAAAGGAGACTTGAAATGCTCAATGCTTGAATGAATGCTTGAATGCTTGAATGCTTGAATGTTTGGATGCTTTATGATGATAATGGAGACTTCTCGCTTGTTCACCTTACTTTTGCTTATTGAACTTATTTTCCTCCCATTGAAATAGGAGGGGAAATGCTTCTTATATACTTTCCAATTAGGGGTATTTATCTAATTTTTTGTTTTAGGTTGACATAGGAAAAAAATTCCTGCTCAAGAATTGACAAGCCCAATGCAGGATAGGATCAAAGGATGCCCAAAATAGGGCAAGGATAGGGGCATCATGCCCCTGTCCTTCCCTAATTTAAGATAGTTAGTGACAATAGGTAGTGTGGGGTGATGAAAAATGCAAGCTTTTGATGTTTTGAGCATGTCTCGGGTCTTTGATTAGGCTTAGGGATTCATTTTCTAATGCAAAGACCCAAATGCGGTTGAAAATTACAAGGGCCACAATTTTATGACGCTCCCATTCTATCCTATTCACATTTAGCTTTATGAAAAAATATGATAATTCTAAGTGGGCCTAAAGGTGATTTTATTATGAAATCACTATATAAGGCATGTCCCTATCAATTCATTTCATGATCTATCATTATCACATTATTAAATCTACAAGTTCATTCAACAGTAACATTTCAAGAACAATCTTGATTCAAGGAGAAAAAAGTTAAACCAAGGCATATTCAATTATATTATTATTACAATTTCATGATTGAATTTATGTGATTTATTTTGTTATTTCAATGACACGTGGATGACTTATCCTAAGGACATTGCTTCATCAATTGAAGGTATAATCTATTTAGTTAATCATTTCAATCAATCTTTTCTTTTCAATTATGTCCAATTTAATTTTAATTCAGTTATATATTTAATTGCAAACTTGTGGTTTTAATTAGTAAAATCCCTATCCACAACACAATTTCCCTTATTTTTGTGTCCAAGTGATAGTTTTTGGAGCTACAAACAAAGAATCAAGAAGAGGAGACAAAAGATAATTATACCTTTCTTTTGTATAGGACTGGGACACCCATAAACACAAGAGCGTTCCATTAGGACCATGATTCTTAATGCAAATAGGTCATGTGCATCCTCATCCTAGATTTAGTTATAGGTTTCCCTCTACACCATGGCTATATGTCTACATGTGTCACTTCAAACACAATCTGATATTTCTTGTATATGTTGATTACTATCATTTTACCCTAGCATCCAAATTAGATCCTTTCAATTGCATTTTCAATTCAAGTAAAAGGGAAGTAGACTCTAATATACATTCAACCCTTTTCTTAGTATAATCAAGGTTGAATCTATTGGTTTCATTCTCATTTTAATATAATTTGTGTGAAATAAGTCTAGTTCCTTGTTAAATAGATAAACTTGTGAATTCTTATTTTGCATACTAAATAAAACCAAATAGGTATAAAAAAAGAGAAATAATGAATTGGCATGATACTTTTTTTGCATAAATGCTAATTCCACATGCATACATATTCATGAATACAACAATCTATGCAAGCAGTGATAGATGGGGAATAAGTGATTATTTGATCTAAGAAATAAACAATTAGAATAAAACATAAAAATTATCCACATTGGGAGTTCAAAATTGATGAAAATGATAAGACAGTAAAGAAAACCTACACAAAATGTAATAAGAATCTAGAAAAGTTAGACAAAAATACTAAAAGAATAACTTAACATAATTTAAATGCTAAAAAGATGTAGGCACTCTAAGATTTGTAAACTCTAATCTAAAAGATTAGAAACTAAAACATGGAGTATGAATGCTAAACAAAAACTATTCATTTAGAAACTAAAAGAATATGAAGGCACAAAAAAACAAATCAAATGGAGAGTGAGAGTGGAAGTCGGAGCGGGAGGGGTTTCCTATGAAGGAGTTGTAGAAGATGGGGAAGATGGTGCTGGGGATGAGGATGATTTCCTCCCTCTCCTCCTTTCACCTTCCATTTCATGACTGTCTGATGGGGCTCTTCATGGCTCTTCTTTGCTAGATTGGTGGGTGGAGGATTTTGGTGCAGAGGAAGGAGTGAAGGCTGGGGCAGTGATGGAGGTGTTTTGGCATGGGTTTTTTGTGGGCTCTGTTTTTGGTCTTTAGGGGTGTGCGATGGTTCCTGTCAATGGCCTTTTTTTTTTCTCTTTATTTGGTGGGTGGTGTTCTCCTGCTTGGGATGGTGTCTGGGCAGATCTGGGACCCTGGCGGATCTCTTGTGGAGAGGCTCTTTGTGTTCTCTCCTTTCCTCTGTGCTAAGGATTTGTTGTTGCTCTGGCCTTTGGTGCTCTGGTTCTTCGAAGGAACTTCTTTTTTCAGTTCTTCTTTGTTGGGCTACTCTCCTATTGAGGTGGAGAGTTGTCTTTGGTGTGAACCTTTGAGAGGGGTTTCTTGGATCTTTTTCTTTTCCCCTCCTTGTCTATTAGAGGTGACCATATTTCCTATGGAGGTGGATATTTGGTGGAGGGAAAAGGGCTAGTTTCTGCTTGCTGCTGGAGAGTGTTGGTTGTTGTCTTTTTGCTTCTTTCTTCATCCTGTAGATGTGGAGCTCTTTCCTATTGAGGTGGAGAGATGGAATGTTGGGGATTTTTGACTTTTGGTGCTCCTCTTGCTGCTGGCTATGGATGCTTATTTCTTCTCTCATGGGTGTCTCCTTGGGTGGGTCTGGAAGTTCTTTTTTCTAGACTCCTAGCTTGTCTCCTGGACTAGTTCCTTTTTGTTGTTTCTTGGTTTGGCCTCCTTCCTTATGGTTTTTTGGGTCTTTGTTCCCCCTTTTTCTAGTTGTGGGTTCCTAGTTTATCCTATAGGCAGGTCAGTTGCTAATAGTTTTAAAGGGCCTAGTCTATCTTTCTACTATCTTTGGTTTGGGGATAATCTTGTGTTTGGAGTTCTGAGCTCATAATTTAAGATTGAGGGGGCCTGGCAAAACCCCTAGTTGCTAGTTTTGGGTTCCATTTTAAAACCTAGTTTGAAGGTTGAGGGAGCCTTTCAAAACCCCTACTGGCTAGATTCAAATTGTATGAATATCTATTGTAATTTGGTGTTGTTATTGAAGGTTAGGGGTACCTTTCAAAACCCTAAAAGTTGGTTGAGGGTTATTGTTATACCCTTGATTATTACTCTTATGTGCTATAGTTTGGAGCTGTAGCTTTGTTGGGTGTGGCGTGACTATGTTGGTTGTTGCTAGTTTTAGTCATCTTGACTGGATTTTGGCTATGGCTTTTCATTGTTTATTTCTTTCAGCAACCTGCTTTGTTGGGTTCTAGATCCTGATAAAATCTATTAGGTTTTGGGTCCCTCCAAAACCTGTTGTATAGGGTTTTGGGTCCCCTCAAAACCTGTTTTTCCCCTAATAAAAAACAAAAACAATTCATTTAAAAATTAAAAAAAAAATACTAAAATAAATAGTAAAAGAAACATGGACTTAACAAGTATGCTAGGATTAAGATGAAAAAATAATAAATAATCAAAAAGTAAAGGTTAAATAATAAGAAAATATTTTTCCTAGTTTATCTTGGTCCCTTGATTAAGCAAAAAGTAGAGAGCATCCAAAAGATCCACTTATTGTTCTCATATTTTTTTTATATATATAGCTATATGGATATGGGTAGATCTTAATTACACTAGCATAATAGTAGCTTAAAATTGGGTAAAATAGTAGAATATATTTGATATAAAGATAAAGTGATAAAAATGGAGAAGTGAAGCTTAGTTTTATATAATGTACATGAGAAACATTAGGGACCAAAATCTAAATTTTTGTGGAAGGATAAGATTTGAACACTAGTGAGAGGCTGAGCATTTTGACAAGTGTCACAAGAGGGAAGAATGTGATTGATGAGGTTCAAGGGAATTTTTAGAATGATCATTTGTGAGAAAGATATGTGTCAAGAATATGCTCACACATATATGACAAAGATGATAGGCTTGTTAGGCAGATATGAAAAAGATGTGGTGGAGGCTTGAGAGGGTTGATAGTCTTGCAAGCTTGCATTCTGACATGTATATGAGCAATGATTGAGATGAATAGGAGTTTACATAGATGGACGAGTATAAAGGGACTAGGAATGCTTGTCAAATGATGAAAAGTTTGGATTTCAATATGTGTGGCGATATTGAATGGCCAAGACTATAACTTGAAGGATTCAGGAAAGGAATTAAAATTAGAAAGAAAAATGAAGGCTTAATTAGATTTTATTTTATTTTTTTGATCGATAAAAGGCTGAGGCCAAAGAATTTTATTAATTTAAAAATAGATAGATTTACATTTACACCTCCATTCAGTGTGGGCACCAATAGGAAAGAATGGAGGGAGGAAAACCTTTGTTCTAGCCCAGATCCCTCAAGGATCAGAAAGAGATTAAGAATGAGATACAAAATGGAGATAGAAGATCAAAAAGGGAACTTCTCCAAAATAATGAAGATTGTATGTAGAAATCCTCTGTGTAAAGTTGAGTAGCAGATTGCCCATCTCTTGGGGTGATGCTACCATTTCTGGGTGATAGTTCTTGCTATTCCTGAAAAACAGGGTTAAGCTTGCTCTGCTCCTTATGTTGCACAAAATATTGAGAAAATCTCTCACCAGAATGTTAGGAAAAGGAAAACAAAACAGGTCAACTTATGCAATATATCATACCTGCCTAGATGGTCACCCTGCTAGGATACATAGCTCAAAATATTAGTCTCAAAAAATCTCTAGAAACATAATGCGAGAGTGGTTACCCATCGAAGAGTGTAAAATCAATAAATATTAATGAGGCAAATTCCATAAATATTCTTGCAAAGAGATCGTAGGGAGCTACCATCTTAAAGAATATGGTTCGAGAGCCTTCTAGGCCCTAATTGAGTGTCATGGGAAAGCTTTAAGTGAGATAAACTTTTATCAGGTCGACCCTTAATCTAATAATATGATGTTGGAGATTACTGGGAAGAAAGAGGAAAATTGACATATGCATCTGAGACTAATTTAACTTAAAACTGAGAGAACATGTAAGAAAATAGGGAACTATATATGAATATGAATATATAGATGTAAGTCTGAACAAAATCCTAATATATAATGTGAATGATGATATATATATATATATATATAGTGACCATGGGGGCCTAGAAAGCCTAAAGGTGGCTAGGGCCAATCATACACAGGGAAGAGGATGACGCACAACATATACACAACTTAACAAAATTATGAAGCTAAGTTAAAGCAACCTAGAGACATTAAAGCCTGAAAGCTTCTTAAGAACAAAACAAGAGACAAAACATCAAGAATATAGGGGACCGAAAAGGTAAAATAGAGATGAGGATAGCTAGGTAAGTGTTAGTCTTGAAAGAAGGCAATATCTACATAAATAATAATACCTATATATCCATGATCACATATATCCAGGAGCGAGATATGCCAGCACGTTTATATACCTATACTTATTAGTGTAAGGTATTGCCTCCTTCTAGTCTTAAAGCTTATCCTAGCAGAGTGGTGAGACTAAAAAAGCTAAATTAGGAGTTTAAAGGAAGATAGGTGATGCCACCTATTGAGCATCAAATTTGAATGATTATCTATGGAGTTAAATTATAAAAGCCCCCTATTGTTAAAAGAAATCATCATTTTCATTAATACCATGGTAGCCCACAAGTCATCAAGCAGGTGTAATAGCATCCTATTAAGATATCTAGGTTTAGATAATATTGATGCGACCCAATGATGTCTCATCGATATAGAAGGGCCATCAAAGAAAGGAAGCACCGATGAACTTCAGAAAAGACTCATCGAAGATAGTAATGCCATCAACAAAAGATATCGAGGAAAGCGGAGACAGGAAAAGGTCTTCAAGGAGATAATACCATCGGTGCAATATAAAAAGGACTCACTGAAAGGAATGATCTCATCAAAAGAATAATGTCGATCAAACAAAAGGAAGCTACATTGATAAAAGATATCGATGAGCAAATAGGTTTCAAGGAAGCTAAAGGGCATGCCTCTCATACACATGTTTTCACTAATGTGACTTTATTGGTGGAAGATGATAAGGGAGGATAAAGAAAGGCTTCGGTGAGACAATAGATCCATTCACCGATAGGGCATGATGATTTCAATGGAAGAAGTGTTTCGGTGGAAAAATAAAGGAGGTCACCAAAGCTTGGGGTTTCTTCGACATAAAAACCCAATGGATATCAGATAGGTATCAGTGAGGAAATAGCCAAGCATCCTATTAAGATATCTAGGTTCAAATAATATCGATGAGGCCCAACGATGTCTCATCAATATAGAAGGGCCATCGAATAAAGGAAGTGCTGATGAACTTCAGAAAAGACTCATCAAAGATAGAAATTCCATCGACAAAAGATATCAAGGAAAGAGGAGATGGTTTTCATCAATGGGAAAGGTCTTCGAGGAGATAATACCATCGGTGCAACATAACTCATCAAAAGGAATGTTCTGATCGAAAGAATAATGTCAATCAGATAAAAGGAAGCTACATCGATAAAAGATATCGATGAGGAAATAGGTTTTGAGGAAGCTAAAAGGCATACCTCCGATACGCATGGTTTCACCAATGCGACTTTATCGGTGGAAGATGATAAGAGAGGATAAAGAAAGGCTTTGGTGAGACAATATATCCATTCACCAACAGGGCATGATGATTTCGATGGAAGAAGTGTTTTGGTGGAAAAATAAAGGAGGTCATCGAAGCTCAAGGTTTCTTTGACATAAAAACCCAATGGATATTAGATAGGTAGCAGTGAGGAAACAACCATAGTGGCCAAAGACAGTAATTCCATCGACAAAAGATATCAAGGAAAGCAGAGATGGTTTTCATCAATGGGAAAAGGTCTTCAAGGAGATAATACCATCAATGCAACATAACTCACCGAAAGGAATGTTCTCATCAAAAGAATAATGTTGATCAGACAAAAGGAAGCTACATTGATAAAAGATATCGATGAGGAAACAGGTTTCAAGGAAGCTAAAAGGCATGTCTCCGATTTGCCTGGTTTCACCAATGCGACTTTATCAGTGGAAGATGATAAGGGAGGATAAAGAAAGGCTTCGATGAGACAATAGATCCATTCACCGACAGGGCATGATGATTTTGATGGAAGAAGTGTTTTAGTGGAAAAATAAAGGAGGTCACCGAAGCTCGAGGTTTCTTTGACATAAAATCCCAATGGATATCAAATAGGTATCGGTGAGGAAACAACCAAGCATCCTTTTAAGATATTTGGGTTCAAATAATATCGATGAGACCCAACAATGTCTCATCGATATAGAAGGGCCATCGAAGAAAGGAAGCATCGATGAACTTCAGAAAAGACTCATTGAAGATAGTAATTCATCAACAAAAGATATCAAGGAAAGCGGAGATGGTTTTTATCGACAGGAAAAGGTCTTTGAGGAGATAATACCATCGGTGCAACATAACTCACCGAAAGGAATGTTCTCATCAAAAGAATAATGTCGATCAGACAAAAGGAAGCTACATCTATAAAAGATATCGATGAGGAAATAGGTTTCGAGGAAGCTAAAAGGCATGCCTCTGATACACATGGTTTCACTAATGCAACTTTATCGGTGGAAGATGATAAGGGAGGATAAAGAAAGCTTTCTGTGAGACAATAGATCCATTCATCGATAGGGCATGATGATTTTGATGGAAGAAGTGTTTCAGTGGAAAAATAAAGGAGGTCACCGAGGCCTGAGGTTTCTTGAACATAAAAACCCAATGGATATCAGATAGGTATCGGTGAGGAAACAACCATAGTTAGGCTCAATCTGACCATGGATTGAGCCTAACTACCTGAGTTAAAGTCTGGGAGAATAGATATATGGGCATATTTAAACTGAATGTTTGTCTGAGTATCTATATGGAAATATAGGGGGCAGGAAGAGGAATAAATAAGGGGGTTAAAATAGAGTCTGAGCAAGAGAAACATAAGGGGATAAAAGGAGAAACATGCTAAAGACCACTTAGGACATGAAAAAAAAAGAGGGGGTTGCCTTAATGTGGCACTGACAAGAGATTGATGCCATCGGCTCCCAAGTTGGCCAACTCATCCACTTTTTTATTGCCCTCCCTATAAATATTATTGACTGTGAACCTATCAAAATCTATGCATAAGTCAAGAGCTTTTGACAACACAGTATTTAGTCTCCAATTAGGCATACTACTTTTCCTCAGAGCATTGACAATTATAGCCGAATTTCCTTCAATTTCCAAGTTCTTAACTCCTAGTTTCCTACATAAATGCAGACCCTCCACCAGGGCCATAAGTTCTGCCCAATTGTTGGTGTTGATGCCATCAGAGAGGCAAGGGTTGCTATTTCCTTTCCTTCCCAATTATGAACAACACAACCTATCCCTGCTTGCCCTGGGTTGCCACGGGATGCCCCATCAAAGTTTAGCTTCACCCAACCTTCGCCTGGGGCCACCATCTGTATGCATCCCTTGATCGAAGACTTGAAATAGGACCATCTCCTACAAAGGGAGGAAAGGATAAGACTTCCCAATGTTTTATCATTTTTCCATCACAATAAGTGACAAAGGCATTCTTCAATGTGCCTGATGATAGTTGGTTGTTCATGAGCTCAGTGATAGCTGACTCTATCCTGTTAATGATTTTGGGAGCCTCTAGTTTTTCATTCTTAAAGAGATGTCTATTTCTCTCCTTCCATAGCTCTCACATAATGGAAGAAGGAAAAGTTGTCCATAAACCTTTAAAGAGATAGCCATGCCTGAGGAGAGGCCATGCCTTGAGCATTCCAAATATGGTGTGGGGGAAGGCCGCAGACCATTCAAGTTTGTTGGTGAACTAGATCCAACATTTGTGAGCAAAGGGGAAGTTAAGGAGGATATGATTGGTGTATTCCTTGTCTGCCTTACAAAGAGGACATCTACTAGGGCCCTCATACCCCATTCTTCTGAATTTGTTTGCAGTTAGGAGCTTGGTTTGAACCGCAAGCCAGGAGAAGATACCTACCTTAGGAAGGCAGTATTTATCCTAGCAAAGTTTCAAGGGAAGCTCAGTCATAGGTCTTAAAAATGATTTGAAGATGAGAGAGTACCCATCCTTGGAGTTGTATTCTCCTCTTAGGGAGCCATCCTAGATGAGCTTGTCCTTATTTTGACCTAAGGCAATGTTCCTTGATTTAAGAATTGCCATAAGTTTTTGTTTATCCCTTACCAGGATATCCTCATCTTCCTTCTCGATCCATTGCCAACCAGCCCCATCCTCTGAGGGGGAGATATAGTTGTTTTAAAAGGGACCTCTATGAGATTCAAGAAGGATATTAGTAGCACCAAAGTCATGGATATTATCAATAGCCTTATATCCACCCCATGAATCCAACTAGAAAAGAGCTTTATCCCTGGACCCTAGGTTCCAAGTAAGTCTGTCAGAGATAATCCTCCTGCAGTCTAACATAAAATTCCATAGGCAAGACCCTCTGAGAGGGTTGGTTTCTCTAAAGATTTGGATAGGATTCCCTCCATTAAGGTATTTGTGGTGCAGCAAGTGAGCCCATTTGAGGTGGGGGGTTCTAAACATCCTCCAGACCAACTTGGCACCCAAGGCTTTGCCTTGATCATGAAGGTTTTTAATGCCATTTTCTCCTTCTTTAGGTTTGCATATCTTGTCCCAGGATATGAGTGATATTTTACAATTGTCATTAGCACCTTGCCAAAAGAAAGTCCTGAGATGCTTGTTGAGCTCTACAAGTTTAGAAGAAGATAAATGTTGACTGGAGAGCTAGTAAATGGGCGTAGTTGACAAGACCAATCTAACCAAGGTTTCTCTACTTGAAGATAAGAGCCATTTTCCTTTCCAAGTGTTAATCCTAAACCTGATTATATCCACCAAGTTGTCCCATAATTTTGAGGCTCTTCTACCCTTGTCTAGGGGAATACCTAGGTATTTGCAAGAAAGAGTTCCTTCACTAATCTCCAGGACATTACTGATCACTTTTCCTAAGGAGGGGTCTATGTTGAACATGAAAACTATAGACTGGGCTAGATTTGCCTCTTGACCCAAGGCTAGCATATAGGAATCAAGGATGCCTTTGAAGGCACTCGCTTCCCTTACACTTCACTGCCCAAAAAGCATCGTGTTGTGGATAAATTGCTGGTGGGTAAAGGGAGGGAGGCCGCTGGTAGTGGGGATTTCTTGGATCCCACCTTCCTCTTTGGCCTTAGAGATGGATCTACCTAGGGCTTCAGACATGATGATGAAGAGGAAGGGGGACATAGGATCTCCTTGCCTGAGCCCTCTTGAGCTACTCAAGAAACCTTCCGGGGAACCATTAACCAAGACCAAGAATTTGGGGGTGGATATACATTCAAAGATTAGGTTGATCCAAGATTCGGAAAATCCAAAGGCCTCAAAGAATTTGCATAGGAAGCGCCAATCAACTTTGTCATAAGCTTTGCTTATGTCTAATTTGACTAGCATACTTGGGGCCTTGTTGAGTTGGACCAAATGAATGGCCTCTTGGGCTATAATAACCCCATCATAGATTGATCTATCTACTATGAAGGCAGTTTGTTCTTCACTAATGATAAGGGGGAGAAGATTCTGGAGTCTAGCTGCTAGGGTTTTGGTTAAGAGTTTGTACAGAGTGTTGCAAAGGGCTATTGGTCTAAAGTCATTAAAGCTTTCAGGGTTCTCTTTTTTGGGGATGAGAGATAAAAAAGTATTGTTTATTTCATTGAGAATCTTACCAGAGTTCCTAATACCTTATATGGCTTCCGTGATCTCTGTCCCTATAAAAAGCCAACATTTTTGGAAAAAGTTAGTGGGGAAGCCATTCGGGCTCGGGGCCTTGTCGGGATTCATCTTCATGAGGACAAATTTAACCTCCTCCTTAGAGAATTTTTTTGATAGAATTTTGTTGTGGTTATCATTAATGAGTTTTGGAAGATTCTTGATAATATTGAGTTGGCCCTTGAGGTTGGAGCCTTCAATATTGTTTAAGATTTTATCAAAAAACCTTGCTGCCTCAGAGGTAACATCATCCGGTTTAGACAAGATGGAACCCTGGCAATTCTTAATTTTAGAAATTCGATTGACCCATCGCCTCTTCTTAGTACTATTGTGGAAAAACTTAGTATTTCGGTCCCCATCACTCAACCAAGTCTCCCTCGATTTTTGTTTCCAAAAGAGCTCTTCATTTGAGAGTGTCTTTTCATATTCAGAGAGTAGAGCCTTTTCTTTGAGGAAGAGATGTTCATCCATCCCCTTCTCAAGAACCTCAATGTTAACATTCTTAAGATCATTTTCTATTAGGAGTTTTTTATTGAAAATATTTCCAAAATTAGTCTTGTTCCATTCTAAGAGCCTCCTTTTGATAAGCTTTAACTTGCTTGTGATAATAAACATCTTCAAACCAAAGAAAACAGAGCTTCTCCACCAGTTCTCAATTAGGTTTAAAAAGTTATCATCTCTGAACCACATGCTCTCAAATTTGAAGGGACATTTTTTAGGGGAGTGGTCGGATAATAAGATTAGTTGGAGTGGGAAATGGTCAGATCCTTCTAAAGGGAGGGGTTCTGCATTCAGGGTAAAGTTAAGCTCCGAGAGCCCTCCATGGATAAAGAACCTATGTAGTTTCTCAGCAATGTTACAAAAACCAAGTCTTCTATTGTTCTAGGTGAAGGCATTATAGTCCCAAATGATGGCTTAATTATATTTTATTAATCAAATAAATCTAGATTAATTAATTAGTCAATTTAGACAAGTGAAAAGTTCAAGGTTATTAATTTTATTAGCCCCAATAAGAAAATTTAAATTAATTGTATGAACGATAATTAATTAGATAATGAATTATTTAACTAATTACAAAAATATAAGATAGTTTTGTATTATATAGATAATTAGTTAAGTACAAGTTATTTACTTAATTAATGATAAAATGACGAATTGAGAGAAAATGGCGAATTTTGGGTGTCTACACTTGTTAATTGGTAAAAAAATTATTTTGAAGAGTTGACCATTTTATTCATGAAATAATATTTTTGTTAAGGAGTCAAACATATGAAATGGTGAGGTCACAAATGTGGGACCTCATCCCCATTTAAATATTCAACAATCTTGGTGGGTTTGAACCTTAATGAAAAGAACAATAACAACAACACAACTTAACCATCACACCATGCCACTACCTACATTCATGATATAATGTTGAAATTCAAATAGCATAGTCATTTTAATTAAAAAATAGAATTTAAAATTAACTATACTTTAAATATTTCAAAAACCTTGAACTAAAATAATTGACAAAAAATTCACCTTAAAAGCTTAAAACTCTATTATAGATTAATTTTAAATATGTATGAGATAAATACCCCACTTAATGCCTTGGCTATTGTACATTTCACTTTAAATGCTACTTTCTTTAATTATAATAAAAGAAAATAATAAAGACAATGATTACAAAATAACTAAGGTTCATTACAACAATCTAACTTTAGTTTGGGTTAGATAAAATAAAATTTATACAAATTGTTGGTTTATTATTTTTGGAAAGTAAGAGACAATCATTTTACAATGTTCTCTAAAATGTAGTGATAACAAATTTGAACTTTTTATCTAGTCTGAAAAAGAATCAAATTAAACATAAAAATGTTCAAAATTTGAAGAGACTTTTCACAATCAAATTTCTATTTCGTTAAATAATATTTGTTTTTTTATTAAGAAAAATTATTTTCTAAAACTAGATTATTATTATTTTTTGGAAAAAGCGGTAAAGATTTATTTAGAAATCATAGAAATACAAAGATCCTGCCTTAGGCCCACCAAGACAACAACAAAAACTAAAAGGTGATAGTTCTGAAACTTAATGTAAGTACAGATGCCAAAAGCTAACAAGATAAGAGGGGGTGGGGGTGAATCATACAAACTTAAACTTCCATAAAAACAACAGATTCAACCTCAATAACTTATACTTCAGCAATATAACCAAAACTGCCAAACATGCAAACTCATAAGCATATAATAATCATAACACTCTTAACACCAGATTTAATGTGGAAACCCAAATAGGGAAAAACCCCCATGGGATTTCGGACCCACTAAGAAATATACTCTTCTAGAGTATGCTTGGTTAGAAGAAAATCCTGTTAAAGATTACAAATACATTGCTAGATGTGACCCGGTTAAGGGATTTCCCAAAGATTTGTTAGGATCTTCACTTTGTTAGAAGTGACCTTGTCAAAGGATTTCAAACACTCATTTAGAATGTTACCTTGCTAGAGGGTTTACATATAAGACTGTTAAGTCCACTCGGTTAAGAGATTTTCTATCACTTACAAAATAACAGTAATACAAATCTATTTGCAACTTCACATCTAAAATGATAAAGCAGATTCTTATTTGCTCAAAAAAATCTAGTCATAGGACTTATCTTGTCCCTCTGCTGGGCTTTCTACTCTGTTATTCAAATAGGTCTTCAAGCCTTTGTGCTCGGTAATCACTATGTAGCATCCCTGTGCATACACTTGCCCACCTACATTGTTTATCAACAAATTCTTATTTATAAACAATTGCTAACCGCTCAATCTCCTTGATCACATTTCCCATTGTATACACCTAAAAATGGTCTAAAGATAGTTAATTAAATACGCAGTTATTTGATTAATTCCCCTTCCCAATTAATTGAATTCACAAGCAATTTAATTAATTTCTCTATTCATCTACTAGTAAATAAATCTAAATGATTTATTTATATAGTTCATCTCACACCCCCCTTTGATTAATTAATTCTCAATTAATTAATGTCTCCCCATACTAATCAATTCTTCTAATCCCTAATTAAGATTAACAAACTCAAGTTTGTTGAGATTAATTACCATTTTTCTATTATTTGAATTTCTAAATTCAAATGAGCACATGGCTCCTAACTTTAACCACCCAACCTAGCCATCCCCTAACTTAACCCATTCAATCTAATCTTGGGTCTAGCTAAACCTATCCTATCTTGCACATTCTAACCTCCTTATCCTAACCTCTCATGGTGTGGATATTCTCTCCTTGAGACACACGACACTTTTGCCACATGTCTCCTCCCGTGGACACTTGCCCTCTCATGAGCAAGGCTCCTTGACACTTGTCACCATAGAGATGACAATTGTCCCTTCCTCCAACCTCTTCTCCAACTTCCTTAATCTTGGCCCTTGATATCTTTAGATCAAATCTGGACCGTTGATTCCTACCACCTCAGCTTTGGCCTTGGAATTCCTATAAATACCCCTAATTTTGGAGCAATATGGATCCCATCTCATATCAATTTAGGCATTGCTACTATAGGCAATTTGCATTTCAATTATCTAGTAATTGGCTTTAGGATTTATCATAGCATGTTAGTCTAGTTTCTTAAATCATGCATTTCATATCATCTCCATAGTTAATCATGATCAATTAGCTACTCAACTCTTGAGTTGTCACTCTGGAGGTCATTGCTCTACTGAGAGCCCATCAATCCAACGCCTTCAAGGTCCTCAAGAATAGAGGAAAATGGGACATTTCAAGGAAGGCTTATGGTTTGCATCTTTGATTTAGTTTTTCAATTAAGCTTTTCAATTATGTTTTTATTGTCTCATTATATGTGCATGTCTCTTGTACTAACCACATTTTTAGCATCACATTAATTGGCGCCCACCCTAGGGCCTAGCTCCTTTGATCTTTAACAAGTTTGCTTGCAGGAAATTTCATTGACATGTTGATTAGCTCTTTCGGAGTGCAGATTAGCTCTCTTGGTCTCACGAATCACATTCTTAGCCTCTTTTGTGGCGTTCCGGCACCTCAAATGACATTTATGGGAGATTCCTCAACTCTGTTTTTATGTTTTCCTGTACTTTAGCGCTTTTAGTCTGTACTTTAGCATTTTTGGTATTTATGGTGGCATTTTTGGTACATTTGTTAGTGTTTTTAGTCTGTTTAACAATGTTTCTAGTTTGTAGAACAACGTTTCTAGTTTGCAGAACAGCGTTTCTGGTGTGCAGAGTAGCATTTCTGGTGTGCAGAGTAGCATTCTTGGTCAATTTGATGGCCTTTTCAGTTTTTTATTAATTTTGCAAATATTGTATGTTGCATTCCTCATTTCTACTTCTGGACTGTCATTTTCTCAAACCTAATTTGTAGATTGTTGGTTTTGCAAGTACTTATTTCACTATGAAAGACTGGAGTTATAAACTATTTTGCCACCAAAGAATACAATATAAACTACTAACTTTGTTTGCAGCTATGGGATTTTGCACTTATATTTGTTAAATTAGGCACATAGACTAATTACAATGGAAATGAACAAACATGTCTTATGTGTCTTGATGATAGGCAAGTATGCTCTCACCTTTCTTAGGTGATTAGAAAGCTAGACTCATCCTTTGCTTTCAATTGCATATCTTTAGAGGGCCTGTCATAGTGGGAAAAAGTAATCACCCTGTGAGAATGACCCGATTGAGTATAGCTGGACCTGAGCATTCCAACTCAATATGATAAATAGGTCTCTGATGATTAAAGTCTCAAAGAATGGGATTATTTGAGTTTTCTCTTTGAGATCTCTCATATCGGGCATTTTGTAGGGCCTCGTGGTCTCAATCATGTTTACGTGACTATAGCTTGTTTCGGTACCTTGTTGGGTTATAGGCCTCAATCATGCTTGCGTGACTTCAAGGGGTAGTTTCAAATGGAATTCCTAACTAAGAACCATAAAAATAGAAGCTACCCGATTCACCTCTGAAAGGGTGATAATCTTTATGCAAGAGAGATACTAACTCTCCCAAGACACTTGCCATATCATGCTGCCATTAGCATTTGGAGTCGGATAATATGGCATTGAGAATCCATTGCATGAGACTCAGCGGCCATATTCTGATTAGCTATTGGGTGTGTACCTAAGTCAGCAAGCAAAGGTTTTCGTTCTCAGCCAATCTCCTTAGGATAGACTGATTGATGTGTTTTTAACAATTAAAAACCTTTGAAACAAAAATATAATCTGATTTTGGTGTTTGTAAGTCAAGTCAAGATATCATCCATTAAAATACAACAAACATTGAAAACTCAAACTTCAAACTATCAAATTCACAAATTTTGCAGCAGATTAGCTCTTTCAGTCCAAACAGTCGCATCTACAGTCCAAACGGTCTCACATACGGTTCAAATAGTCGCATTTACAGTCCAAACATTAGCATTTTTAGTCCAAATAGTTGCCCTTTCAGTCCAAATATTAGCGTTTACAGTTCAAACATTAGCTCTTTCAGTCCAAACAGTCGCACCTTCGGTCCAAACAGTCACATTTTCAATCCAAAGGTCAGCTCTCTTGGTGTTAATGTCAAATTTATCATATTTCAACATTAACTCTCAAAGGTTGAGCATATTATAGAGTTGGGTCAAAATTGTAATCTCCTAAGTTCAAACACTCAATTTGCTAAACCTACATATCATTATTTGAACTTTAAAGTCACTGTATAGCAGAACAGAGTTCTTGGTTTGTTAGTCAGCATTTTTGGTCTGTATGTCAGCATTTTTGGTCAGTATAGTAGCATTTTTGGTAAGTTTTTCAGAGATTCTGGTCCAAACAACAGCGTTTCTGGTCTAAATAGCAGCCTTTCTAGTCTAAACAATAGAGTTCCTGGTCTAAACAACAACGTTTTTGGTCTAAACAGTAGAGTTCCTGGTCATTTTGTCAGCGTTTCTGGTAAAATACATCAAAATCAGAAAACAAAAACAACCCATTTCTCAAATAGTCAAACATAGAGAGTAGGTCATCTTGTTGGATCATTTAATCAAGTTATCTTCTATCAAAAATAGATTCAAGAACAAGACACACAAAAAGTCTCAAGTATTTGCCTCAAACAAGTTAAAGATCAAACACCTTAAAGTGCAACAATACATTGTCTTTGATAAACTGATTGTTCAAACATAGTTTCTCATCAGGATCTATCATCCTTTAATCACGAAACTACAATTCTTGATCAGAATAACCTTGTTCTTTATCATAGGATATATCGTTCCTATTTGAACGTGGTCATATCAAAAATCACAAAATTTGCACTCCAAAATCTAAGATCGAAAAACTTGTAAACAAGAAAATACTTGAAAAGATCATTTTGTGTCTATACATCTACAACTTTCACCTCAACAATTGATCACTTATAACAACACATTACTCAATATTTAAACCCCGAAAAACATTCAAAACACATGTATGCCCGTTCTAACCAGGGCTCAGAGACGAAAAATTGCGGAAACAAAAATAGAAACGTTTGAGATAACTAAAGACTATAGAACCATGGAACACGAAGATGAAATACAAGTTGAAGAGGAAATAATAGAACAAAATATCAGAGACATCAAGAAAGATCCTCAATTCGACAAATTTATGAAGAAATTATTGGAGGGAGAAAAAGAAAAATATTTCCTAATGTTAGTCAAATCTGGTGCTACACTCCCCCAAGATTTTTATGTAAACAAATTGAAACAAAAGAAAAGTGGTCCTCCTCCTAATGATGAACAATATGAGGACATATTTGGTCTCAAAATTAATAACACGTCAATTCCTAGCAACACCAGAAACAATGAGGAAATGTACATTCCCACAAGGGAAGAAGTAGAAATTCTAAATAACACTCACTCCAATGAAGATACAAGAAGGGATAGAGATGATACAAGAAGAGATCAATATATTCCTAGAATGGAAAATCATGGTCATACAAGAACAAATCATGTTGATAATCCTATCATGACTCTCACACAACAACTACAAACATTGCAAACACAAATCCAAGATATGCAAAGAGGAAATGTTAGATGATACTCAATTCATGAAATATGTCCTTATCCGTTTGACAGAAACCTCAACATGATACCTTTCCCTATAGGTTTCAAGACTCCAAGGTATGAAAAATATGATTGAAGCACTGACCCTCAAGATCATATAAGAGAATTTTGCACAATGAGCATGGAGTTTGCACATGAAGATACATACTTAATGAGACTATTTCCAAAAAGATTAATTGGATTAGCCATGGAATGGTTCTCAAAACTTCCACTAGGAATCAGATCATTTTCAGAGTTGGTGGATAAGTTTGTATCCCAATACGCTTATAACATCCAACATGAAATAACCATGCTAGACCTGTGTAACACAAAACAAAAAAGTGGAGAACCCTTCATGACATTCTTACAATGATGGAGGCGGTTAGCTTTGAGGTATCCTCGTACAATGCCGGAGTATGAAAAAATGGACATTTTCATAGACAACTTAAACAATCAAATGAGTTATTACTTAAAAATGCAAGGAAATCAAAGTTTTGCAAAAATGATTGATAATGGAATCAGAATGGAAGAAGCCATGATAAAGAAAGGTGAGTTGAAAATATTCAAAGAAGGAGTTCACCCTCCTAACAACACTAACAAAAATAATCACAATGATAAACCAAAATTTTGGAATAGAAATCATAATGTCGTCAATGATGGGATAGTGGATAACAACAATGTAAAACCAAAGCAACCGGTTTTCAACTTATCCAATAACTCAGCAGCAGCTCAACAAAACAACAATCACCAAAAAGCAACTATCAAAAACTTCTTTTGAAGACAATTTACAAACATTGGTGAACCCCTTGGGTCCGCATTAAAAAAAATCATTGCAAATAAATTGATTACGTTACTAGAAGAAAGAAACTTTGAACCCAAGGTAAAACCTGCTTGGTGGAATGAGAACCATTATTGTGATTTCCATCGAAACAAAGGACACCAAACAGATGCTTGTCAACAATTAAAACATGTCATCCAAGATTTGATTGATAATGGAATAATAACTGTGGATGGACATACAACAAATGAATCTCACACAGCTTTCAAAACTCCACTTCCTAATTATGAGAAGGGTGAATCATCAATAGGGAAGAACGGTAAAGGTAAAGCAAAGGTAAACTATGCTCATACATATGACAATGTGGTAAATGTATTCGTGGTTAAAGAGCAACAACATCACAAACCTGCTCATGTTACCACATGAAGTAAAGCCAAAGTTGTTTTGCCAGGTCCTACAACAAACACATCATCCACTACCAAACAATACAATCTAGTGGATCAATTATAGAAAACACTTGCACAAATATCCATCTTAGAACTTTTAAAACTGTCACCTACACACAAAGAGATTCTTGAACGAGCATTAGTAGACACCATAGTGTCCAAAGATCTTGATATAGATCAATTCCAAACCATGGTGGGACACCTCACAAGCCCTCACTGCTTATCATTTACCGAAGAAGATGACATGTCCTTGCAACACCCCCACAATGCTCCTTTGCATATTGAAGTCCTCATTCACAAAACGTGAGGTAAACATGTTCTAATAGATGGTGGAGCTGGCCTAAATATTTGTTCATTGAGTCTTGTTCATGCCTTAGGATATTTAGAAGATGCAGTTGATCCCCGCAAAAAGATCACCATAAAATCCTATGATGAAGAAGAACGTTCCTCCAAGAGAATTGTGATACTACCCATCAGAGTGGGACCTTTATAGAAAAACACAGCATACCAAGTTCTGGACTTGGACTTATCATATAATGTACTCCTGGGGAGACCATGGATACATGACTTGCAAGCTATCCCATCAATCTATCATCAGTGTGTCAAATTTCCCTATGATGGACAAGAAATCACAATATCTACAGATTCAAATCCATTCCAGTATTGCGGCAATATAAAAATGGCTCAAGAAGTCATTGTTCCTCATAATAGGGAGGCGTCATCTTCGAACACTCAATCCAAAGAACAATCCTTTGCCTCTATTTTATCAAGTATGGAAAAACAAATGCAGTTAAGAGATCGAGGAAATGGAGAATACTCAATATCACAATTACCACTCTCTCCTAAATCCTTTGGAAAACCATCAAACTCTAAACAATAACCAATTGTGAAACATCTTCCGATATTTGATGGAACATTCATTAGTGTTGGAACCTTGTCAAAGGAGACATAAAACAAAGATGTGCTACAGTGGCTATACAAAGATGAAGAAATTCAACAAAAGGTCAACAATGTCAGAATACCTACAAAAAAATATGGAAAAGGATTCAACATTCTTCAAAAGATGGGATACACTGGAA
The DNA here is from genome assembly GCF_030272615.1 of Cryptomeria japonica. Taxonomy (NCBI): domain Eukaryota; kingdom Viridiplantae; phylum Streptophyta; class Pinopsida; order Cupressales; family Cupressaceae; genus Cryptomeria; species Cryptomeria japonica. The sequence goes on along the minus strand of NC_081406.1, from coordinate 290,376,053 downwards.
CAGGTCCTATAGGAAAAAGAAAAGAAGGTATCTCAGAACCTATCCAACCTCACAATCAGCAAGCTACAGACAAAGTAGGCTTAGGGTATGGACAAGTTGTTCTACCAGAAGACACATTTTCTAACCAACAAAAAGAAGAATATGAAAACAAACAAGAACAACTTGCAATTGAAAGAGAAGAAGGATCTGCAAAGCAACAAGCACAACCAAACATGAAATGGCAAAAGAAACAATCCTCAAATCAACAAGAGAAACAAACCAATAATACCTCCCAAGCAGCATTAACTCTCAATCAAAACAAGCATGAACTTAGTACTAATCAAGGAGAACTGATAGTAAATTTGACAGAACTCAATCTTAGTCCAGAAGAAGTTGAATATGAAAGAAGGAAAGATATAGCAAGACAAACAGAAGAAACACACCAAAAGCTATATGAAAAAATTTGTAGATTGCAAGCTGCAAGTGAGACAAATTCTGATGAATGGGAATGGGATTCCTATCATTCTAAAGAATTAGTTGAAGAAAATTGCTTTAAAGAAGATGTAGGAGTCGATGTAGTTCACACGTATGTAGGGCAAATGTTAGGAACTAGTTCACTTGAATTAGAATCACGTTCAGCTGACTTGGACTTAATTGAGGACGATCAAGAACTTCTTGGGCGAGGTCATTCTGATGAGGGTACCATTCTAGACATTGACATACATATCAAAAACTTTGATAACTCAATCATGACCCTAAATACTCTCAAAACATCTCAACTAGATGATCCTTTACCTCTACTCCACCCCGAACTTATTGAATGGGAAAATGAAGGACATACTGCCATTGATACCTTTCCAAATGACTATGTCATATCCATATATCGTAATGCAATTGAACCCACAACAACTTCCACCAAGAATTTCAGCAATGCATCTTCCAGTCAAGTGGGCGCCAAATCTCCTAGTCGTAAAAGTGAAAATAAAGAAAACAATATTAGGTCTAATGTTGAAAACCATTTCTTGGCAACATTAGATCAGGAAAAAGTAAAAAGAAAGGACACATCTAATGGTGAAAACCTCCTCGAGGCACCAAAAGATGGGAGATTTGACACCTTACCTGAGTACTATCAAGAAAGGTCATCAATTTTGATCGAACCAACAGAAGCAGTTAATATTGGGATAGCAGAACAACCAAGATCCTACATCCAACAACTTCTTTATTAGAAAAAGAAACGAAAAAATATATGGAATTCTTTACACGATGACAAATCAATTTTGCCTGGTCATATACAAACATGCTAGGGTTGGATCTAGAGCTTATTATGCATCACTTGAATGTCAATCCAGGAGCCAAACTAGTCAAACAAAAATTAAGAAAGATGCATCCACATATTGCTCTCTTGGTTAAAGCAGAACTAAAAAAATTACTGGATGTAGGATTCATCAGACCTATAGCATATCCTCAATGGGTATCAAACATTGTTCATGTTTCAAAGCTAGACAAAAGTATCAGAGTATGCACAGACTTCAGAGATCTTAATAATGCATGTCCAAAGGATGACTTTCCTTTACCTAACATTGACATCATTGTAGATTTGATAGCTAGACACTCCATGTTTTCTCTAATGGATGGTTTCTCTAGATACAATCAGATTAAAATAGCACCTGAAGATCAAGAAAAGACAACTTTCACATGTTCGTGGGGTACTTTCTATTGGAACGTCATGCCTTTTGGATTAAAGAACGCAGGTGCCACATATCAGAGAGCTATGAAAATGATATTCCATGACATGATGCATACATTCATGGAAGACTATGTGGATGACATCTTGGCAAAATCATACAACAGAGAAGAATATATAAAAATACTAGAAAAGATCTTTGATTGGTTAGAACAGTACAAGCTATGGCTAAATCCTAAGAAATGTGCCTTTGGTGTCACTTCAGGAAAGCTATTGGGATACATTGTTTCAGCTAGAGGTATCGAAGTAGATCTAGCTAAGGTCAGAGCAATCATGGAAATGGCATCTCCCAAGAATATAAGTCAACTCAGATCACTACAGGGAAGATTGCAGTCAATCAGAAGATTTGTGGCTCAACTAGCAGATAAATGTCAACCATTCACCCATCTATTACATAAAAATATTCATTTCAAATGGGACCATCAATGTGAGGATGCATTCAATAAGATCAAGGCATATCTCATGCAACCACCCATTCTAATGTCACCAATTATAGACAAGCCGTTATTTCTCTATGTATCGACCACTAAGATATCATTAGGAGTTTTGCTTGCACAATAGGATAATGAAGGAAAAGAGCGAGCCATCTACTACATCAGTAGAACACTAGTGGGATACAAACTCAACTATTCCCCAACAGAAAAAGCATGCTTGGCGGTAGTTTTTGCTTCTCAAAAATTAAGACACTATCTACTATCTCACTCCATCAAGTTGATAGCTAAAATTGATCCATTGAAATATTTGCTTAGCAAGGCAACATTGATAGGATGACTAGCAAAATGGATCATGATCCTAAGTGAGTTTGATATTGAGTATGTAGATAGAAAAGTTATCAAGGGACAAGTCATCGCAGATCAACTAGCAGAGGCACCACTTCAAGATGATCATCCTCTATAGATTGAGTTTCCTGACGCTAATATCCTAATAGTCACAACAAAAGCATGGCAACTATAATTTGATGGTTCATATACACAACACGGAGCAAGAGCCAGAATTCTATTTATCACACCACAAGGTCATACCATCCCAAAAACATACAAATTAAGCTTTCCATGCATCAACAACACTGTAGAGTATGAATCTTTGGTTAAGGGTATCAAAATGGCTGTGGAATGGAACATTACACAACTTCAAGTCTTTGGAGACTCTCAGCTTGTCATCAATCAAATCAATGATAACTATCAAACAAAAGATGACAAACTCATGCCTTACAAAAAGATGGTGGATGACTTCAAGAAATATTTTGTTAAAATCACTTTTGAACAAATTCCAAGAAATGATAACAAAGCAACAGATGCCATGGCAACACTTGCTTATTTATTACAAACATAGGAAAATCAAGAGCATTATGAATTCCTAGTTGAAGAGTTGTTTTACTTGTCTCATAATTGTCCTCATTCCCAAACCATTTGTCAACTTATAAGACATGATTCCTCCCGCTATGGCCAAACTTACACATACTTGAAAGATAACATCTTACCTCCTGACTTATCAAAAAATCAAAATAGAAACTTTATTCGCCAATCCTCCCATTATACTCTTGTCACAGATAACCTATTGAAATGAGGTCTAGACGGTACTCTTATAAGATGTCTCGAACAAGAAGAATCTGAGAAGGCCTTAAAGGAAGTCCATAACGACATTTGTGGCACCGATTCAAGTGGTCTTACCCTTTCAAAAAAACTCATATGCTTGGGCTATTATTGGCTAACTATGGAATGAGAGTCTTTTCAGATAGCTAGAACATGCAAACAATGTCAGATCCATGGGAACTTGATCTATGCACTAGCACAAGAACTTCATGCTTTGGCAACATCTTGGCCTTTTTGTCAATGGGGTCTTGATCTAGTAGGAAAAATAAATCCTTCTTCATCAAATGGTCACAAATTGATCCTTGTAGCTACAGAATATTTTACAAAATGGATCGAGGCAGTACCTCACAAATATCACAGGAAAACAAATTGCTGCATTCATCTTGAATTACATCATCTGTCGCTATGGAATAGCAATGACCATTTTCACTAATAATGGGTGACCATTCAAGAATTGGGTTGTACAAGAGCTATGTGAGAAGTTTAAGATCCAACACAGATTCTCCACACCCTATTATCCTCAAGGGAATGGGCAGGCAGAAGCATCTAACAAAACTATTATGAAAATCCTCAAAAAGACAGTGAACGATGTTGGGAAAGATTGGCATATTCAACTAAACCCTACTCTCTGGGCCTACCGCACCAGTATCCGCACACCAACAGGTGCCACACCTTTCTCTCTTGTATACAGATCAAAATCCATATTGCCTATTGAAGTAGAGATTCCCTCTCTATGTGTATCACTAAAAGGTCTCATCCCAGATGAAGAACAAAGAGTGTCTAGACTACAAGAGCTAGAATTGATCCAGGAACGAAGACAAAATGCCTTTGACCATTTAAAGGTATATCAGCAAAGAATGTACCGAAGTTATAATCACAAGGTTAAACCAAGAATATTTCAAGTTGGAGAACTAGTGCTAAAGGAAAATCCACGCAACCAGGCAGATTGAGAAAAGAAAGGAAAATTTGAACCAAACTGGTTGGGTCCATTTGTGGTCACAACAGTATTTGGATTAGGAGCATATCAGTTATCAACACAAGATAATGATCAACTCAAGGAACCTATAAATAGCATGCACCTGAAGAAGTTATATGTCTAAAAAATCAGAAAAAATCAAAAACAGTGAAAAATGAAAAAAAAAAAAAATAGTGAAAAATCAGAAAAAATAAAAAATAGTGAAAAATCAGAAAAATCCTAAAAAGTGAAAAAGAAGAAAATCAAAAAAAAAAAATCAAATATGAGAAAAAGTGCAATAAAAACAGATGGTGAAAACCTGGCAAACAGACACTATTTGTTGGCTAGCTCTGCCACCTATTGGTTCATGCTTTCTTTCGCTTGCATTCATTTCCATCAGCGCTGTTCATATTCATCATAAAGCCTTTTTTACAAATGCAGGCATCCCAGGTGATTCCTCGTCATGGTTTGGATCATTGACTATATCATAATAAGGCTTGTTTCTAGGCTGGGGGCAAAAAGTTTTGATCATTTTGAGCTTAATCAAAGAAAGTAGAACAACAATCAAACAACGCTTGTCAAGCAAAAAACTAAGACACATCCAACATTGAACATAAGATCACATTATCAACCATTAACTATCACATATCAATCTAAACATGACAAAACACATATCAATGGATGATATATCTTGACTCATGATCTTAACACTTTGGCAATAATGGTTCAACAATTTTATTTGGATTTTTGCTATCATGATTTCTGAGTAACTCTAGGATGTCTTTGACTAGAGGAACGAGGAAGGAACATGATATTTTTCTTGTCTACTATCTATAAATTAATCATTAATATGTGAAAAGTTGTCTAAGGAAATGATCATCAGAATATCATGGAAGACATTTCGGACTTGCATATAGAAATGGTTAATACTGCCTATTTTACGCAAACAACACTCTGGTCATCTTGGTTCAATTATACCTTGATGCTTGTGCTAACTTGCAATATCAAAACCTAGGAAAGTAGTGCTGAGGTCATCATGATTCCATTATACCAGTGATGTTTGCACTCACTTCCCACATTTTAAAGGTTCAATGAAAGAAATGACTCCATGACTGGTCCGATCACTGCATTGCATTGCATTTTAAGACAAATTTGCATTTCATTCTGCATGGGATCACAATGCTCATTTTTTCCAAGGCCAAAGCTAACATGGTGTTATATCTCTTATTACATGATTGAGTACATTAGACAATAACAAAAATAATCAATTCATTCATCCTACATGATAAGTTAGTTCATCTCATGTAACCATTGCATACCAAGACATCATTCATATAAAGCATAAACTCATTCATTCATTTAGTAAAATCATTGCATGACATTCATCTAATCTCAAAACACATAAGGTATCACCATTAGATTGCATTGCATCCATCTCATATTGACATGCATGAGAAAATCATAAAAATATCATAAACATAGAAAACATTGCATTGCATCCATCTCATATTGATATGCATGAGAAAATCATAAAATATCATAATCACAGAAAGCATTGCAATCACACAAACATCGCATAGAAATTATAAGCATCACCATACATATTTGCATTTGCATACATCATGTAAATACTACATCATCATATATCCATCATCTAGAATTCATAGGCATATAGAAATTAAAGCATACATCAAGCGTACATCATGAAAGTAACTGCACATCATAATAATATACCAAATAGAATGCATCCATCATCTCATAGGTCATGTAGAACGAATAGGATCAACTGTATATCATATCATCAAAACAAGACCAATGTCCAAGGTACAATGATATCACAAAATATAGGAGATACATAAAAAATATACATCACAGGAATCATTAATATCTCATCACAAAAAGGTTTGTACATAAATAGATCAATGTCCCATATCAGTGTGACCACTCGAACACAGAGTAGAACTTTGTCCTGATGTGACAGGTAGAGTAGCACCAGCTAATACCCCTGTACCTAAGTCCCCACCTAGGGGAGCTCTTTGAAGTGGCCCTATCACTCCTCAACTCTTAGTCTGGCTCTGTCCCGATCTCCTGCTCAGCTGTGAAAATCCTGGAGCCCTTCGCTCAGGAGGAACAGTAGTAAAGTACAATGTCCTATAATACTCAGCCTCTCGGATCCCCTGGCACATCATCTTCAGGGCACTCTTCCCTAAAGTAGATCCTCCTGACAACTATACCTATGTCTCGGCCTGCCAACACCTATCCATAGCTGTGTCTCTCTCAACTATGAGAGAAGCCATCTGAGTCTCTAGCTGGGCCATCTGAGAGTCCCTCTCTGCTAGTCGACTCTCTAGCTATTGAATCTGAGCCTGTAGGTCTATAATCTAAGCCTGCTGTTGATACAATGGCATCCTAATGAGGATTTGTCGAGGTGCCTCTGCCTGTGGTTGCTCAGCTCGTGATACTGTCATAGGTACCTACTCAATCGGGGGAACCTCCTACTCTGGAACCTGATGCTCCTGATCCCCTAGACCTAATCTCCTATGTCTGACCACCCAAGCCATCCAATATGTATATACATCCCTAGCAGATCTGGAATTCTGGTGTGCCTATCATTGCCACTGCCACTGCTCGACCATCTCCCTCATCATCATCTCCCCTATCCCCCCCATCATCATCTCCTCCATCATCATCCCCAACACCCTGATCTCTTGCATCTCCTCCATATCCATCTCCATCGTCGCTATCATCTCTGTCTCTACCATCCCTCCATCATCTAGGAGCTCTACGTCATGGCCTCTCATCATCCTCATCTAACACTAGCTCTGGCTCATCCGAACATGTCAGCCTCAGAAACTTGTGTGAAATACAATACACAACATACTCATGTCTCATCCCGCTATCCATCACACCTGGAAGATAATCCCAATCCATAGGACCCAATGATCGATACTCTACGCAGGCTTGGTCATATGAAATAGAAGGCCCCCAAGTAGCCACATCCAATCTCTGATGAGCATAATGAGCTGTACCCTATGGTATCCCCTGTATCCTACCATATTGTCTCAACACCCTCATACAAGGGAATCGCTCGATGACATAATGTGTTGAGCCAATCAGATATCGCGTCATGAATACATATGGCATCTCCATTGCATCCTCAGGCCAAATCTTGCAATCCCTGTATGGCCTCCATATCATAGTATCTAGGTCATCCAAAGTTTGTCTCCAATACTCTAATTTTCCTAGCTTTCACTAGACAATGACACCAGGATACCCGTCAGCATAAGGTCTACCTATAGGCCTCTTTCTATCCACCAATGGTCGTGTGATAGGTAAATGCTCCCAAGCCCATATCTCAAGCAAAGTCACTCCTGCTGATAACGCAGTTGATCCCTAGTACACAACTCGATGCAAGTCATGATACAAGTGCACTAACATACATGATCTCCATGAAAATTGGGTCCCCTCTATCACCATCTACTCAAGCAGATGACCCCATCCAATAGATAATCCCTTTGACCTATGATCAGGATAAAGGAAGCCTCCAATGAATCCAACAAGCATAGTCGGTAACGTGGCATACCTTAGCTCTAACATCTCCTACCACACAATATCATACCCACCAATCTCATCATCCTCAAACACACAACAAAGTGCCTCTATCCCACCCTTCTCATTGAGATCATAATATACTAAATCAACCATCACAAGGATCCATAAAATTTGGTAGACATCCTCGGGTGTCATCATCATCTCTTCAGTCGGCAAGTGAAACATGTTATGTTCACTATGCCAGTGCTCTGCTAAAGCTGTCAGTAATCCCCGGTTTATCAGAGGTCGGGGCATGTCAAGAAGGGAAGACAGACCACATCGGCTAATGTGATCTCGATCCACCTGGCTAAGGTAGGGTATCGACATCCATGTTTTCAGGAAACGCTCCTGAGACTAAAAAACACTAAAGTGCTCCTGCAATCAAATCACTTCATCATATCAGTTTCTTGATTTATCTATCTATCAAATCAATCTATCTATCGATCTATTTTGCTCAATTGAGATTTTTATCAAATCTCATTGGGCCCCTATCAATGACGTTCATCTATCATGAGGTCATTATCAATCTTATCTCATCTTGCACATGCATCGAGATAATTTGAAACTGATCAACAAATTTAACAATCAAGAGCATCTAATTTTATCAATTAGATAGCTAATCAAATCTTACCCTATCAAAAATAAAAAAATCAAATCAAATCCTACCCTTTCAAAAATCAAATCCAATTGACAGCAAATAAAAAAAATAGAAAAACTCAGTCAAAAAATAAAAAAAATGAAAAACTCAAAAAAAAAGAACAAAACATTTTTTTAATGTATTTAAAAAAAATAAAAATGCACGTATAAATAAATTTTTTTTGAGATGCGAATCGATTGTTTTTTAAAAAACCGAAAAACCCATTTCACTAATCCAAAAACCATCTTAAAAATATAATTTTTTTCCCAACCCATTTGGCAAAAACGCTAAAAAAATGATTTTTTATGCTAACAGCTAAATTTTTAAAGAAAAAATCAACAACGCTGGGTTTTCTCAAAGTGCGTACCGATGGACCGTATTTCGGAGGATGTTCATATCGCCGAACTTGCTTGAACCTATGCTGGTGATATGAGATCGCTATTTCCTTCCTCCAGAGCAATTTTTCTCCAACAACTACAGTGCACAAATGAGGAGTGAAAAAAGGATTTCACCTTTTTAAACTCATAATGGAGTATTTAAGTGGGATTTTTATTCCACTTATTGTTAGTCATCTAATCAACTAATCAGTCTGACAGGATGACATTTTCAAATTTCTTATCGAGAAATGAATTGGATTTACTCTACAAATCTCTAAACATCAGAAAATCATTAAAAATCTAAAAATTTCAAAAATTTCAAAAATTTCAAAAAAATCAAAAAATCGCAAAAAATTCAAAAACATTCAAAAATTATCCGATTCATCTCCCGAGGGGGCATCCTCACATCGATATCTATCAATCAGCGTCTGGGGCATCTATCGAGATTTATCATCTCCAAAATCGAATCGACATCATATCGAGATTTATCATCTCCAAATCAAATCAGTATCACATCAAAACCAAATCCGCATCCAATCAAGATTGAATCTACATACTATCAAAATCAATATCAGCAACATCATCAATCAAGATTTCTTTGAACCAACGTGTTGTCACACATCACTTGAAAGAGGGGCAAAATGTATACACCTAAAAATGGTTTGAAGATAGTTAATTAAATATGCAGTTATTTGATTACTTCCCCTTCCCAATTAATTGAATTCACAAGCAATTTAATTAATTTCTCCATTCATCTACTAGTAAATAAATCTAAATGATTTATTTATATAGTTCATCTCACATCCCCCTTTGATTAATTAATTCTCAATTAATTAATGTCTCCCCATACTAATCAATTCTTCTAATCCCTAATTAAGATTAACAAACTCAAGTTTGTTGAGATTAATTACCATTTTTCTATTATTTGAATTTCTAAATTTAAATGAGCACATGGCTCCTAACTTTAACCACCCAACCCAACCATCCCCTAACTTAACCCATTCATTCTAATCTTGGGTCTAACTAAACCTATCCTATCTTGCACATTCTAACCTCCTTATCCTAACCTCTCATGGTGTGGATATTCTCTCCTTGAGACACATGGCACTTTTTCCACATGTCTCCTCCCTTGGACACTTGCCCTCTCATGAGCAAGGCTCCTTGACACTTGTCACCACAGAGATGACAAGTGTCCCTTCCTCCAATCTCTTCTCCAACTTCCTTAATCTTGGCCCTTGATATCTTCAGATCAAATCTGGACCGTCAATTCCTGCCACCTCAGCTTTGGCCTTGGAATTCCTATAAATACCTCTCATTTTGGAGCAATGTGGATCCCATCTCATATCAATTTAGGCATAGTTACTATAGGCAATTTGCATTTCAATTATCTAGTAATTAGCTTTTGGATTTATCATAGCATGCTAGTCTAGTTTCTTAAATCATGCATTTCATATCATCTCCATAGTTAATCATGATCAATTAGCTACTCAACTCTTGAGTTGTCAGGTCATTGCTCTACTGAGAGCCCATCAATCCAATGCCTTCAAGGTCCTCAATAATAGAGGAAAATGGGACATTTCAAGGAAGGCTTATGGTTTGCATCTTTGATTTAGTTTTTCAATTAAGATTTTCAATTATGTTTTTATTGTCTCATTATATGTGCATGCCTTTTGTACTAACCACATTTTTAGCATCACACCCATGATCAATATTTGCCATTAGATCTTCAAACTTGACCAGGTTCAATGTATCCTTCGATCTGAAAATGTTTTACCTTACCTTGAGACTTGTAGTCCTTTCTTGGAACTTGCACAAGGTTAATGCGGTTCAATCTGCACTGTAGATCTTCCTACCAATTTTTCTTTGCCATAGATCCTTAGCAAACTTCATGAATGACATTCTAATCATTTATACATTTCTAGCTAATCATTGTCCTTCATTAAATAATGCTTTTATCCATCCCATGCACACCGTCGTAACTCGGTTGCAACTCGGTAAATATTAAACTTTACTCGGTAGACATTCCACCTTAATTAACTAATATCGATAACCTTAGGGTTTACTGACTATGTTCTTTTCTCGGTGGCATAGTATAGTATAAACCTTACAATCAACAACATATGTAGAATATCAAAACAATCTAAACATCATCATCTCATCATTATCGAAGTCGGTAATAGTTGCCCATTGAATAACTTATTCCTCCCTTTATTCATCACATTCTCTCTGTGTCTTTTATCGACATCTTAATTCTCTTCTAATCAATCTTCTCAAGATATGGCAACATCATACTGAATCAGATAATCAATTTCTTGACATCAATGACAAAATAATGTTATAAAGATAGTTATCATCCTTCTTCAGTTATATCAATAATCTTCAACAACCTTCTCAATATCCTTACTAAATATCAACAATGTCCTGATATTGAAATGCAAACAATCTTTCTTACTGTAATGCCAACAATCTCCCCCTTTGGCATTGATGGCAAAACCAACAATTAAATGGTAATACCAACAAGATCTTCAAATTTATTCAGATTCAGATTGCTGTAAGACTTCTCCTATTATCCTTGATCTATTAAAATCTTCTGATGTCTTCTTCCTTTTCATTAGGCTTCTGAGTTGTTGACTTGCATTTAGTTTTCTCCATTTCTTTTGCAATCTTCTCCCCTTGTCATTAGTCTTCTATTATTTCCATCATTCAGGGCTTTCATTCAGTCAACCATTTAGCCTTTCAACCATTTAGTCTTCTTCCCCTTTGACAACAATGCCAAAAAGTAAAAGAACCAAATCATGATTACTTCCTCTTATGAAGTGATTTGCCTTGCTGTGTAACATCTCAATCTCGGTCAGAGTAACTGGTTCAATTCACTTTTTCATGCACAACTTTAGGTGACCTCCTAAAGTGTGTAAATCAACATCAATCCACACATAATATTCTATAGATTCATCGAATTGATGCTTTCATCGAACTCGGTCAGTGAGTAGAAGATAGGGGTAGGACCCCTAACTTGCTTCTGAGATACTCAAAAGTGTCCCTTGGCAATGGCTTTGTGAAAATATCTACTAATTGCTCCTTTGAACTGATATATTCTAGCACAACTTTCTTCTTTTGAACTTCTTCTCTAAGATAATGATACTTTATAGATATATGCTTTGTCTTAGAGTGCATCACTGGATTCTTTGAAATGTTAATGGCACTATTATTATCACAGAATATAGTTAATGGCTTGGTAACTTTCTCATTTATACCTTCCAACAGTTGTTTGATCCATGCTATATTGGTATAGTTCAATGTTGCAACTTCTGCTGTTGACTGTGAGATACATCCTTGTTTCTTGCTAAGCCAACTTACTAGTCTTTCTCCTAAAAAGAAAGCTCCACCACTTGTGCTTTTATTGTCATCTATGTTGCTTGCCCAATCAACATCAATATAAACTTTAAAATCAAAATCATTTCCATTCTGATATACTAAGCCATAATCTTCAATGCCTCTCAGGTATCTGAAAATTCTCTTGATTGCTGTCATATGTGTCTCCTTGGGATCTGCAAAGAATATTGCTACAATACCTACTGCATGTGCTATATCCGGTCTACTATGCACAACATATTGCAATTTTTCAATCATAGATCGGTAAAGTGTCTCATCAACAGATACAGATTCATCATTCTTTGATAATTTACAGTTAGTAGTCATAGGAGTACTTACTGGTTTACAATCCTCCATTCCAAATTTCTTCAAGATTTCCTTTATGTACTTGGATTGAGTAATGAAAATTTCATCTTTCATTTGCAATATCTGTAAACCTATAAAATGCTTTATCTCACCGATTAGTGACATCTCAAATTCTTTGCACATTTCATTTCCAAAGTTCTTGCGTAAGGAGTCATTTCCACAAAATATAATGTCATCAACAAATATGGCTGAGATCAGTATTCCATTTTTCTCATCTTTCTTCATGTACATATTGTTGTTTTCACTTGTGCTTATAAAACCAATCTTGATCAAATAAGAGTGCAATCTTTCATACCACTCTCTAGGTGCTTGTTTCAGACCATATAAAGCTTTGTTTAGTTTGCATACCTGATCTTTACTCTTATCTTCAACAAATCCTTTAGGTTGTTCAATGTAAACTTCTTCTTCTAGTATACCATTCAATGCCAACAATGTTCTCACTCCCTCAAGTCTAGCCATAGGTGCAAAAGTCTCACCATAATCTATTCCTTCTTCTTGAGCATAACCTTTGCAAACTAGTCTTGCTTTGTTGCGAATGACTTCACCTTTCTCATTTAGCTTGTTTTTAAAAATCCACTTAGTACCAATTACATTTTTGTCCTTTGGTCTTGGGATTAGTGTCCATGTGTCATTCTTCTTTATTTGATCAATCACTTTTGTCATAGCATTTACCCAATCTTCACTGTTAAATGCCTCTTTCACTATTCTCAGTTCAAATTCAGATATTAAACATGTGTTCTATCTCAGTTTGTTCCTTGTCATCACTGGATCATCCTTATCTCCTATAATTTGACTTTCTGCATGATGTCTTCTAACATATTTGGCTAATATAGGCTTGGTAGGTTATGTATGATCTTCTTCATCACTCAGTAATTGGACATTATCTTCATTTTCTTCAGCAATTTTCTTAGTAGGACTTCTCGGTTGAACATAAACAAATTCTTCATAATCTTTTGGTTCTTTGGAATTTCCTTCATCATTTCTTTCTGCAAATTCATCAATTTTCACATTTGCACTTTCTACTATTTTGTTAGATGATTTGATCAGACATTTAAATGCTTTACTTCTAGAAGAATAACCAAGAAATGTTCCTTCTTCACTTTTTCGATCGAACTTTCCATTTCTGTCATCTTTGTGAATATAGCATCTACTTCCAAAGATTTTAAAATAACTTACATTAGGTTTCTTGTTATACCAGATCTCATATGGTGTCTTCATAGTTCCTTTCTTCAATTGAACTCAGTTCAGGGTATAGACTGTAGTGTTGATTGCTTCTCTCCAAAATGTTTGAGGTACCCTCTTTTCTATCATCAGGGTTCTTGCACAATCTACAATTGATCTATTTCTTCTCTTGGCTATCCAATTTTGCTGAGGTGTTCTTGGTGCAGATACTTGCCTCTTTATACCATGATCATTGCAGAATAAGTTAAATTCATTAGAAGTGAATTCTCCTCCTCTATCAGATCTAAGACATTTCAGTTGTCTTCCTGTTTCATTTTCAACTCTTGCCTTGTACCATTTAAACATTTGAAAATATTTTGACTTTTCTTTTAAAAAAATGGCTGACATCATCCTTGAGTAATCATCCACAAATAATATGAAGTATTTATCACCATAATAACTTTGAACTTTCATAGGACCACAAAGATCAGTATGTACTAGATCTAAAATTCCTTTTGAAGTGTAGGACTTACTTGTAAAGCTTGATCTTGTCATCTTACCCATCTGCCATCCTCGGCACATAGCATTCTCAGGTTTTTCAAGACTTGATAAACCTCTTACTCGGTGCTTCTTACTTATTTTGATCAGATTATCAAAATTTGCATGACAAAACCTTTTATGCCATAACCAGGTATCATCTATATTTGCATAAAGGCACTTGTTCCGAGTTGAGTCAAGATGAAATGTATTACCTTTTGTTTGTGTCTTGGTATCAGCTAACTTTCCATGCTCGTCATGAACTTTGACAATTCCTTTCTGAAATTCTATTCAGTATCCTGTATTGTTTAGCTGTGCTACACTCAAAAAATTATATTTCAATCCTTCAACCCAGTATACATCATCACATTTAGCATTGTCAAGAACTGTTATAGATCCTTTACCTTTCACCAGACATGGTGCATCATTACCAAATCTTACATAGTCTTCTAATTTAACATACTTGTGTTTATCACCTGTCATATGATGTGAGCATCCACTATCTATAATCCAAGAATCATTATTATTTATGTGAGATATTAGGGCTTTTTCTTCATATGTTTCTTCATCAGATCCATCCTTAATAGCCACATAAACAACTTCCTTAGTATCAGTTTCATCAAATTCATCATCGTTGGATTCCTCATCAGCTATTAGACATGACTTTCTATCTCTCCTTCTGAAGTCTCGGTGTCCTCTGTATTGGTTGTCTTTCTGCCTATTATCTTGGTATTCTTTCTTTTCACTAGATTCTTTATCAGGAAAGTTAGAAGCCATATGTCCTATCTTATCACAATTGAAACATTTCAAAGGTAGTTTTCCTTTATACTTACCTTTGCCTCTCGGTAACCTTCTAGCTAATAATGCTTCAAACTCTTCTTGCTTCTTGATTTCCTCATACAGTTTGTGCAATTTTTCCATGTTCTTGCGAAATCTTTCACTTGCTCCATTGTGATCTCCTTTAGAGTACTTACTCATTATATCATTGTAATCATCAAATTCACTAATATGAAAAGAACTGAATGCAGATTCAACTTTATTTACCGAAGACCGATTGTTATCAAAATTACTTAACTCAAATGCATGTAGCTTACCAATAGTAGCATCTAAAGAAATTGGCAGGTTAGGTACATACCTCAATTCATTGATTGTAGAGACTTGAATAGCATAGGCTGGTAGAAGGGTTCTCAACAACTTATTATATCCTTTTCTTCAATAGTTCCACCTACTACTTTAATTTGATTGACAATCTCCTTTAGTCTTGTACTATATTGGGTTATGTTCTCACCTTCATTCATCCTCATGGATTCAAGTTGTCCTCTTAGACTATCTACTTTTGCTCTTTGAACATGTTCATCACCTCCATACACAGATATGATCTTAGTCCACATTGCTTTTGCATCATTATAGCCTTCTAGATCATTAAACTCTGAGTCAATCAGTGCTGATGTAATTTCAATCATAGCTTGAATATGTTATTACTTTGCCTTAATCTCTTCCAAGGTCATAGGGTTGGTGCTCGGTGCAATGTAATCATTCTCCAGATAATATGTTGCATATTCTCCAATTCTTGATAAATGCAGCTTCATCCTTTTCTGCCATGTGGAGAAACTTGACTTGTTCAGCTTCGGTGCATCCCTTTTATACATCTTCAGATCTTTGCCTCAAGTACCTTTAAACTTTTTCTTTCAGAGTCCAAAGTTCTAATAACAATTAATAGTTCTGATACTTAATGTAAGTACAGATGTCAATAGCTAACAAGATGAGAGGGGGGGGGGTGAATCATACAAACTTAAACTTCCATAAAAACAACAGATTCAACCTTAGTAACTTATACTTTAGCAATATAGCCAAAACTGCCAAATATGCAAACTCACAAGCATATAATCATCATAACACTCATAACACCAGATTTAACGTGGAAACCCAAATAGGGAAAAACCACTGTGCGATTTCAGACCCACTAAGAAATATACTCTTCTAGAGTATGCTCGGTTAAAAGAAAATCTTGTTAAAGATTACAAACACATTGCTAGATGTGACTTGATTAAGGGATTTCCCTCAGATCTGTTAGGATCTTTACTTTGTTAGAAGTGACCTTGTCAAAGGATTTCAAACACTCATTTAGAATGTTACCTTGCTAGAGGGTTTACATATAAGACTGTTAAGTCTACTCGGTTAAGAGATTTTCTGTCACTTACAAAATAATAGTAATACAAATCTATTTGCTACTTCACATCTAAAATGCTAAAGTAGATTCTTATTTGCTCAAAAAAATCTAGTCATAGGACTTATCTTGTCCCTCTGCTGGTCTTTCTACTTTGTTATTCAAATAGGTCTTCAAGATTCTATGCTCGGTAATCACTATGTAACATCCCTGTGCATACACTTGCCCGCATACATTGTTTATCAACAAATTCTTATTTATAAAAAAATACTAACTGCTGAATCTCCTTGATCACATTTCCCATGATCAATCTTCACCATTACGTCTTCAAACTTGACTAGGTTATATGTATCCTTCAAACTGAAAATGTTTTACCTTACCTTGGGACTTGCAGTCCTTTCTTGGAACTTGCACAAGGTTAATGTGGTTCAATTTGCGCTATAGATCTTCTTGCCAATTTTCCTTTGCCATGGATCCTTAACAAACTTCATGCATGACATTTTAATCATTTATACATTTCCAGCTAATCATTGTCCTTCATTAAATAATGCTTTTATCCATCCCATGCGTAGTGTCATAACTTGGTTGCAACTCGATAAATACTAAACTTTACTCTGTAGACATTCTGCCTTCATTAACCGATATCGATAACCTTAGGGTTTACCAACTAGGTTCCTTAGGGTTTACCGACTAGGTTCTTTGCTCGGTGGCATAGTATAGTATAAACCTTACAATCAATGACATATGTAGAATATCAAAACAATCTAAAAATCATCATCTCATCATTGTCTAACTTGGTAATAGTTGTCCATTGAATAACTTATTCCTCCCTTTATTCGTCACATTCTTTCTATGTCTTTTACCGACATCTTAATTCTCTTCTAATCAATCTTCTCAAGATATGGCAACATCATACTGAATCAGATAATCAATCTCTTGACATCAATGACAAAATAATGTTATAAAGATAGTTATCATCCTTCTTCAGTTATATCAATAATCTTCAACAACCTTCTCAATATCTTTATTGAATATCAACAATCTCCTGATATTGAAATGCAAACAATCTTTCTTACTGTAATGCCAACAAAAGGATCCTATAAAACCACCATCACCACTACTACAAAGTCCAATGATCATATCATTAGATCCGATTGTCAGATTTGCAATGATAATAGCTTTCCGGAAATCCCTAAAAAAGATGACGTGCCATTAAGTAGGATCGAAGGCCAACTACTTTGGAATTATACCAAAAAGCAGGCCCATCCAAATGCTTGAAGGGTCTCAAAAATGACAATGAAAAGGAAACAAACATAAAAGGGAAATTGATCCTACACCACTGGGTGCTCTTGCATCATCTCGTCTTCTAGCATTAACCTATCTAAAGTTTCAAGATAACTAGAAGGTAGACAATCCCTTCCACTAAAATCTCAACCATCAACATGCTTTGAAGCCCACTTGACCAAACAATTAGCCACTCTATTCCATTCCCTAGGAATATGACAAAAGGAGACAAATTCCAATGTATTACACAGTTGTAAAATCTGTCTGACCACAGAAGCTAATTACCAACTAACATCATTAAAATTTTGTTTGTTCAGCATGTCGACAACAATTTGAGAATTAGACTCATAAATAATATTCCTCCATCCTAAAGAACAACCTCTCTCAACAACAATCTTAATAGCTAGGGCCTCCATAAGATTGTTAGAGTATTGCCCAATATAAATAGAGAAGAAAAACACTGCACAACCATCATCACCTCTACCTATACCTCCAATACCTACATGTCTAGGATTCCCATCAAAAGAGCCATTCGTATTAATTTTTAAGATTCTCATAGGAGGGGGAATCCACCCTCTATCTCTACTTATCCACTACTTCGCATGTCAAGATCTATTTCTAGCAACACAATCCATTTTAATGTTTTCCAATTACAGATTCCTTAAATAGCATAACCACCCTAATCAACATTTTTAGACAAATTGCACTTAGTTGAGATTGTCTCCTAAAGCCTATTAACTATCTTATACCACAACTTTTGACTCCCTACTTGTGAATCATAAAAGACCCTTCCATTCCTTTCTAGCCATAGATTCCAGATAATAAGGGTTAGCCGTATAGCCTAGACCACTTGAAGAAATGAGGTCTTCATTGGGGGTCTACCCAAGCTATCCCAGAAGTCAATTAAGAAGGTAGCATGAAAACATGCATGTTGCCAAGCCTCCCACCACTTGTGCCAAATATCCCTAGAGAAAGGGCATAGAAAAGACAAGTGGAAACAGTTACAATACAACCAATAGAAGCTATTCCAAACCTTCTTCCACTAGGGAATATCTGTCAAGCCATGCAATTGCCTATCAAGCTGAGCATAACCTTCAGCAACAAAAAATTTGCCTATTGGGTTAGGACCCCAAGCCAAAATATCTCTCTGCTTGAGGGAACTACATAACCTACCCTCCAAGATATTAACCAACACCACACAATCTTCATCCAAGCCACCCAAGGGTCATTCAAAAGGATCCTTCCAGCAAGTCACCTCAACCTGTCCAATGCACCTAACTGTTTTAAAATTCTCCACCTTAACCCATCAAGCATCAGTGAAATGTTGCAAAGAGATTGAAGCTGTGGATAACTAGACAAAATAGGAAAGTGACCATCCCAAGAGTCCTAACAA
The DNA here is from genome assembly GCF_030272615.1 of Cryptomeria japonica. Lineage (NCBI taxonomy): Eukaryota > Viridiplantae > Streptophyta > Pinopsida > Cupressales > Cupressaceae > Cryptomeria > Cryptomeria japonica. Next base: position 290,356,898 of record NC_081406.1, on the reverse strand, counting down.
AAAGAGCTTCAGAACCTCTATTACAAATCTAGAAAAGGCCATCTTTAATAAGTTGGGAACCTTTTTTAAGAGTATCCCAGATACAAGAGCCCCTACCCACTAAACTAAGATGAGGCACCTCATGATCATTAGAACCAGGGAGATACTTGTGGGTTAAAATCTTGGCCCAATCCTAATCCTGGCTGTTACACCACCTCCAATACAACTTACCTGCCAAGGCCTTGCTAACCAAAGCAATAGATTTGAGGCCAAGACCCCCAACATGTCTCAATCTATAAAAAGAGTCACATTTAACTAAAAAGAAATTAAAAGAAAGAAAAATACCAGACCAAAGAAATTGATGGGAAAGAGCATCGAACTCTCTCACAAAGATGGAGGGGGGAGCCTACACAAAACACCTATAATTGGGAAGTGCTTACACCATAGTTTTTAAAAGAATCACTCTTCCAATAGAGGATAACCACCTGTAAGTCCAATGATTAACCTTGCAATGAAATTTATCCAAAATTCCATGCCAAAAATCTCCGCGTTTAAGCCCCAAATCTAAAGGAATCCCGAGGTACAACAAAGGAAGGGACCTCATCTGAAATCTGAGGATCCTAGCAATCCTATTTTGAATAAGCTGAGGAGTATTAAATAAATTTATGGATGATTTATCTTCTTTAATTTTCTGACCTAAGGCTTTGCAATAGATATCCAAAACTCTCCCAAAATTTACTAATTGATTCCGACCCTGCCCATCAAACCTATGTCATCCACAAACTAAAGATGAGAGTAGGGAGGTAAAGCATTGCTCCAAATCTAGCCCTGAATAAGACCATGTCTCACCTAGGAAGTGAGAAATATGCCAAGACCTTTAGCCATGAGAATAAATAAATAGGGAGATAAAGGGTCTCCTTGCCAAAGCCCCCACAAAGCACTAAATAATTTAGAGGGTTCCCCATTAATAAGAATTGAGAAGGAGGTAGAAGTTACACAAATAAGAACCCAATTCACTCACTCTTCTCCAAAACCAAAAGCCAAAAGGATCTTTTGTAGGAAATCCCAACTCACCCTATCATAAGCTTTGGTCATGTCAAGTTTAATAAACATAGCCTTCTCCTTAGAGGAATCCATCAAGTGAATATCCTCCATTGCTATCAAAACTCCATCAAGGATCTGTCTTCCATCAATGAAACCACCTTGCTCCTTAGAAACCAAAGTGTAGTGGAGAGGTTTGGGTCATTCAACAGTCAGTTTAGTGATAATCTTGTAGACAACATTACATAAAACAATAGACCTATACTGATCCAAACTATTAGTCCCCTCCTTCTTAGGAATGAGATCTAAGAAGGTGGAATTCATAGATTTGAGAATTTGTTTATTCCTATAAGATTCATGAACCACATCTAGAAGATCATACTTTATAATCTTCTAAAATTATTGAAAAAACTCAATAGGAAACCCATTAGGGCTAGGAGCCTTGCCTTTTTTCATTTGAAACACAACCCCCTCAAGTTCAGATAACAAAATGGGGCACAAGAGAGAATCATTCATTTCAATAGAAATAAGAGGGGGAATACAGTTCAAGATGGCCCTCTCTTCCACCATAGCATTAGGATCCTCTTTGGTAAAAAAATTAGAAAAATAACTGACAACTTACCTAGAAATTTATTCTTTAGATGAAAGATGAACCCCTTCTGAAGATATTAGAGAGGAAATAGAGTTACCATACCTCCAAGATTTAATAGAATTATGAAAAAAAATTGCGATTCTATCACCTTCTCGGAGCCAATCCACATGAGACTTTTGTTTCCAGAAAATCTCCTCACACAACTCCTACTCTTCTAAGTCCTTAAGAGCAATGGAATTGGCCTTACTGATCTCCATAGTCATCCCTTGATCCCTAATTTGATGTGTAACCTCATCCAGCTTGGATTGAGCTGCCATCTTGTGTCTATGAAGATTCCCAATATATTGTTTATTCCACCTCTTCAACCTTCATTTTACATGTTGTAATCTCTTCCCAAAGGTGTACATAGCTCACCCGTGGGTAGGCACTCCTTCATACCACCAATCAACCATAAGATCCTTCAACGAATGATCAGAAAGCCACATCAATTGGAACTTGAAAGAGGGATTTTTAGAGGTTCTAAAAGATGTAATAGAAATCTTAATAGGCCAATGATCAGAACCCCTCCAATCAAGAATTTCTAAACTGATGGACCACCTATCATGCACCCAATAGTAGGAAACCAAAAATCTATCAAGCCTTTTAGAGATAACCCCAACACCACTCCTCCTATTATTCCATGTAAAGACACCATTAATTGGCATCATATCAATGGGATTCAAGAGACCAATATTATCCTCGAGTAAATTTGATGAAGGATCAAGCCTGAATAACCTTGAATAAGATTGATGTGAACCCAAAGATGTGACTTATCCACAAGATCAATAGGAGCATAAATATTAGAGAAGAGGCATCTTTCTCCAGTCTCAAAGCTAGAAGCGACCATAGAAATGGAAGACCTGCTAGAAAACCACCACAAAGGGGAAAATTTCCTCGATTTCCAAAAACAAGCAACCCCCTTGAACTTCCATGAGAGCTCACTCCTTGCCAAAGGCCCTGGGGCAAGACACGCAAAGCATAATTGGCCAAACGATCCACTGAAAGCTTGGTTTCTTGAATAAAAACAACACCAGGAGACTTAGAGTCAATTAATCTACAAACAAACTTTTGTCTAGGGATGTTGTTCAACCCCCTTACAATCCATGAGAGCACAATCAATTATGTGTTTGACAGAAGTGGGAATCAATGGGCTTCAGAGACCCCGACTCAACCAAAGTATCACTAATAATCTTAACCTTTTCCTAATCCATTTTTCATCCACTCCTTAAAGGTTTGTCTAGAGAACACCTTTTGAGGATCTTCTGCTGCAAGCCTAAAACAGGTGGGGCTTTGTTACTCTTCACAGAATATGAGGCCACTATAGTGGAAGGAGGAGTATATGTCATGACCACTGCACCTCTAGGGACCTGTGACCCACTAAGATCTCTATTGTCCTGAACATGGGAAGGAAAATCCATACCCATTTGAACATCTTGTTGATTCTCTAAAGATATGGCCCAACCCTCTTTCTTGGAATCCCCATCTAGCACCTTATATCAAAATTGGGCACCCAAGGACATTTGAACTGAAACTCCTTCCTCTTGGACCAAATCATCTAGAACATCAAACCTATTTAGGGTGACATCATTTTGCCTATCCAACCAGGTTCTCTTCTTTCCTTTGCCTTTATTCTGAGGTTTGATACAAATGAAGCCATCTTTATCAGCTAGACCATTAGGCATAGAGGATTTCCCCTTATCTTCACCTAGAATAGAGTGAGGAGGATCATAGAAAACCAATTTAGAAGATTTATTTCTGGGACATCTCCGCTGTAAATGACCATATTCATGACAAATTTTGCATCTAAATGATAAGGTCTCGTAGTCAAGCTATTGGATCCAAGAAGATGTCCCCAAATATATTTCCATAGAATCTGACAAAGGATTATTTAAAATAAACTTCTACATATATATGAGCGTAGGAAATTACCTTTCGATCTTGAGTTTGTGAAGCCCAACCCACAAGTTTACCAAGAAGCAGTGAGATTGAGTGAAGAATATCTTCTCTCTAGAATTCCAACGAAAGCCTCGACAATTGGATCCACACAGGCACATGAGAGGGAAGCTCCTCACTAGAATTAAAGCCAACATGCCAAGGTTTGATAAAGAGTCTCACCTGGTTGAAAAAATATTTGGGCCACCATCAAAAGCCTTGTTCCTGTCTGCTAGGTTGGAAAAAATAACCAGAAAATAGTTATTGGCTGGCATAAGTAGCTCCATATCTCCTTCAGGATTTCAAACATGATGTGCCCAAGACTCTAAAACAGGTATAGAGAGGCGACAACCAATAATTTGCATATGAGAGCATGATTACACCAATATTCAACATCGTCTGAAATTTGCTTAGGTTGAATAACCATAACTAAATGATCTTGGGATCTCTCCAAACAACCATTCACCTTTTTCATGCGAAACAACTCTTTTGAAGAAGAGGTGCTTGCCCCTGATTGGGAATTACTAATGTGTTCCTTTCCACATGCATGCATCAAATGAGATGGATTCGCCATATGTAGATCTCCAGAGATCATCTGAGAAGAGGATAATCCTCTATTCTCCATGGACCCAAAGTAAATACCAAAAAAAGGGAAAATAAGAGGAGATGAAAACCCAACCCCAAAACCTTGCACACCCCCAATAGCAACCCAGAGTAGAAGAAATAGAAAAGGGTTGCAAAAAAACCTCGCGACAACGTAAAAAACCTGACCACGAGCAAACAAAAATCGACCCCCAACAAGCAAGAAAATCCCCCCTGGAACAAAGCAAGCAGAGCGCAGGACACAGGATAGGGCACGTCGGCCCTAGTAGGACACCCACACAAATACAAAGCCATCCCTCCAAGAGATTGTACCTTCATTTGTTCCTCAAGTTGCCTTTTTTCTTGCTTGTTTTTCAAACTATATTATTTTTATTATGTAATAATTTTAGAATATCAATAAAACTCATTTTAATTTTCAAAATATACTTTGAAGTCAATTGTCTAAAGAACATTTTAAAATGATTTAAAAATTAAAAAAATTGAGAAAATTTTATTTTCAAAAGTTATTTAAATTGTAATTTCAAATAATAAATGAAGTAAACACTTTACTTACATAATTCAATCAAGAATCTCTATGCAATATTTAATATGATAAAGTAAAATAATCATTAATATTTTAACTATATTACAATTCTTTATAATTGTTAATTTTTATAATCATAATTTTAAATAAATTAAAAGAAATATTATTAAATACAATAATTTTATGTTTACTTTAGATTAAATGAAAGGCAATACATAATAATTGTTTTAATATTAAATACAATACTTTAACATTTTCAAAGCATAATAATGACATAATTAAAAGTTATTGTGACAATTATTAAAAACAAACTATTCTTTATCCAAAGAGTAAGAAATAATATTAAAGATAATCATTCGTTGTACCTGAAGTAAGAACGATAAGATTAAAAGTTGTCATGCCATGTTAAAGATAATTATTCTTACACCTTGTTCAAGCTGTTAAAAGTTAGATATGGCTCATTTTTCCCGAGGAATTTTCAAACTGTATGGCTGTTTATTTTGATAGCACTGTGTAATCGACGAAAGCCATGTCGGTTATTTTAAAAAAGCAAATCTGATTGCAGTTTACTTGTGACTTCGGGAAGAGTGCAAATATCCCATAGTTTTCGAATGGAACACACCTTGTGCTGCTGTCAACTTCTGAAATATATTTGTAATTATTAAGAGTGTTTGTAAAGCAATATTGCAGTTGCAGCGAGACGAATCTAGCCTTTTGGTTTATGTAATTATTTATTAAAATGTTATGGAGTGGTTATATAAGGGCTTGTTATAGTCAAACGCCCATTTTGGTGTTTCCACTTCTATAGACGACCAAGACAAAGAGATAGACAATAGATGTAAAATAGATAGATTACAATATGCTATCAAATGAAAGTAAGATAGTACACTCAAATAAACTTTAGAGATTACTACTCTTCAAGTAAAAGAAGTCAAGTAACCTACAAATTAAATGAAGAAGTAACAATGGTCTATAATGCTACAGAAAAAAGGTGTGTAGAGCCAAATCAAAAAATGTTGAGAATGTGAGAGAGTTGTAAATGCTAAAATATTGTTCAACAATGTTGTTGTGAGTGTGGAAGAGAAATGAGTAAGTTCATAATACAAGAATGGAGTTTAAACTAGACATTTTAGGTAAAAAGGAAGATTTGGAGTGATTTCATACATTTCTTGATGGTGGTGTAGCTTAGTAGAGGTGTTATAGTGCCAAATCACGTCAAGTATAATATCTCAATGGGTAGTACGATTGCATATTTTTGTGGGGTGTTAGCACATCATAAAAATGTCTACACATAGTGCATTCATCTAAATAAAAATTAGACCAATGGTTGGGCAGCTAGGTGTTCATGGAAAATTAGGAATGTATTGAATCAAGATCAAGGAAAAATGAGATAAGTTGTTTTGGAATGGATGGATTCTGTTCATATTCAACCGTATCTATAAGAAGTCCTGAAAAATGTTCCAATTTAGCTTCAAAAATATCTTTCACCTTCCAGAAGATACTCACAATGTCTTCTTTCTTTCTTTAAAGTGGTAATAGCTTAGCTTGCGAAGAATCTACCTTTTTCCTTTGACTACCATATTTATCACTCACAAAATCAAATTTTTTTCCAATAGAGTTTAATTCAAGTTCAATTGATTCAACTTTTACCTTGAAATTTTTTATGGCAATTGGTCATTGGAGAGAATTCTTGTATACGCTATTGGCACTATCAATAAAATCCTTCATTTTGTGTATGCATTCTATCAATGTTGTCGAAGCATCATTGCATATTTCCAACATATTTTTTGTTAGACATAATGCACCATTGAGACGAGGGTGAATCAGTGGTTCTCAATCTTTTCCCTTTAACTATCCTATGTGAGTATACCAGTTCTCATATTCTAACTCAATGCAGACTTGTCAATTAGTGGGGAGACCAACACAAATGCAATCACATACAAACGAACATCTCATAACACTAACATATATGAGGAAAACCCAAGATGGGAAAAACCTCAGTAATAAATGTTGCCGGAGATTACTACTCCAATCCAGCCTCACAATGAATCTTTGATTACAATATTTAGGGCACCAAGCTAAGGACCACCAACCCCTGATTTAGGGCATCAACCCCTAATTTTAGGGCACCAACCCAAGGAGCTACAACCCCTGCACTGAGCTACACTTCAGTGAATACAAAAACGTATTTTGATTCAAAAGTTATCTTCTTGTTACAAATGGATTTTATGACATTTTTTCACATCTCTTTGTTGGATCTCTTGTCTAGTTCTCTGTCGGTTCTCTCTACCAGTTCTCTCTGCTGGTTGCCTCTTCTCTCCGCTACTCTGCTACTTTTTATCAATACTATACTCTATCAATTCTATACCTTCCTTCTCTATAGTTACCTTCACTTTAGCTTTGCCGGTATGGAGACTATCAGTTCTGGACTTCTACCGATTGAAAACTTCAACCTGGTTCTCCCTCACACTAAGTCTCTTCTATATCTCCTTAATGAGAAATTGACTGATCTACTCTCACATGCAATAGCAATACACTCTCCTTCAGCAGCACCAAACAATATTTTTGGCTCACATACATATAGCCAGATTTTCTCGCCAAAAGATAATTCAAATTCAGGTGGTTAGGGTTTCTTCTTCTACTGATAAAATATTCATCATATCCAATCCAATCTACCTTGGATTGATCACCTACATTGGAGGAATGCATCTGTATGCATTTTCCATCATCCAATGCATATTTCCTAAAAATAGCAAATCTATCCTTGTTCTTCAGCCTCAAAAATAGTTGACACATTTATGATATAATTTTTTTGTTCTCGAGGTCATCCTACAAGCTGATTTTGTGCCTTGAACATGACGCCAACAAATCTCTGACCTTCCTCTATCATTCATCATTCATCAAGCCACAAACCTTGCAACTCCCTTGTGATTGTTGCAGTCAACATTTAATGTCGACCAACCACAACTACCTCTCTAGAACCAAACATCATTGACCTTTGCATGTTTGCCACCTCAACTCCGCGTGGCATCATTGTCGACATCCACCTTAGCACACTATTTATGTCAGTTTAAACTTGGTCACCAACCACACACATAGCTAGTACACACATACCAATTCATTGACCCTACTAGCACAAATCACCTTGCCGGTTATCCTTCTTGCCAATGTCTTCTTGAACCTATTGTTATATCATGTTTTCCTGATCATCAAACATGTCAGACCTTAGTAGCCATTAGGAGTAACTCATCATGTGTACCTTCATCAATGAAGGTCTTTCACTTCTTCTCATTCTGTTCACTCTACTGCATACTAGTGATCACCTAGATGACTCCATGTCATCATCTTCCAATGCTCTACACCTATGGCAACACAACACATTATCTACATAATGGTAACTTCATGATTGCAACTGTAGACCTCATCATCTCCTAACTGGGTCTCTTCTCTGTCGGTTTGCCAAGATGGCAAACTCATCAATTCAACTTTCCTTCTTTGTCCCAGTAGCACACCTTGTCCTCACATGTTGATCTGGTGTGTATCTCTGATGTTATGCTCTGAGACTTCATCATCTTCCACTTTCTTATTCGGTCTCTGCATCCACTCACTTGCCTATCTCAGGGAATCATTCTGCCGGTATAAGTGCAAGTTCACAAAGGACAGGATATATCTTCAACTTGACATATGTCCTGATATCTTTCCATATGTCAGCTTGCTCTCAAAAGTATCATACTCTTTCAACCTATCACATAACTTGTGATAGTTTCTTCATCCGGTGGGATTTCTCCTAGTTAACATCATACTAGCAATCCTGTGGCCTACACAAATCACCTCTAGTGTTGATGTGATTCAAATAAAATTTTGCCTCTTCATCACAATTTGCCTCAAACTATGCCTTATCTTTCATGCCTTGAACACGATGCCAACAAATCTCTGACCTTCATTTGTCATTTATCCTTCCTCAAGCCACAAACGTTGGAACTCCCCCATGATTGTTGCAATCAACATTTAATGTCAACCAACCATAACTACCTCTCTGGCACTAGACATCACCAACCTTTGCATGTTCACCACCTTAGCTTTGCATGGAAACATTGTCGACATCCACCCTCGGACACTGTTTATGTTGGTTCAGACTTAGTCACCAACCACACACATACTAGTTCACTGATCCTACTAACAGAAATCACCTTGTTGGTTATCCTTCCTACCAATGTCTTTTGGATCCTGCTAGTATATCATGTTTTCCTGATCATCAAACATGTCGGACATTAGTAGCCATCAGGAGTAACTCATCATGTGTACCTCATCAATGAAGGTCTTTCACTTCTTCTCATTCTGTTCACTTTGCTGCATACCGGTGATCACCTAGATGACTCCATGTCATCATCCTCCAACTCTCTGCACCTGTGGCAACACAACACATCATCTGCATAATGGTAACTTCATGATTGCAACTGCAAACCTCATCATCTCCTGACTGGGTCTCTTCTCTGTCAGTTTGCCAAGATGGAAAACACATCAACTCAACTATCTTTCTTTGTCCCTATAGCACACCTTGTCCTCACATGCTGATCTGATGTGTATCTCTGATCTTATTCTCTAGGCCTTCATCATCTTCCACTTTCTCATCGAGTCTTTGCATTCACTCACCAGCTTGTGTCACAGAATCATTCTGCTGGTACAAGTGTGAATTCACCAAGGAGAGGATACATCTTCAACTTGACATATGTCCCATTATCTTTCCATGTGAGCTTGCTCTCAAAAGAATCATATTTTGTCAACCTATCACATAACCAGTTATATCTTATTCACCCGATGGGAGCTCTGGTAGTTAACAGTATAATCCAGTGGCTTGCACAAATCACCTCTAGTGTTGATGTGATTAAAATAACATTCTGCCTCTTCATCACAATTAGCCTCCTAGTAGGCCTTATCTTTCATGTTGGTTGTATGCAACACTATGTCCACAACCTTTTACTCATCGGTCTCTTAACTGCACCACTAGCATAGTGTTAAATGTTGGTTCATCCTTCTACATACTGATGGCCACCAATGACAAAGCATCAACTCTTCTCCTATGCCAGTTATCCTGCTATATCGGTTGACATCAATGATATCAGTACCAACAATCTATCATACCAGTTGCATCCTTCTATATCGGTTAACATCAATGACAACACAATGCCAAAGTTTTGTATATGATTTGCTTTTATCCCTGAATCATCTTGTCATTTCTCTACAACACTCAACCTCTCTTCGGCCGTAGGAGATTCTGGATCATCTAATTCAATAACATCTTTCAGTTTTTGGTCTTTCTTCTTCTTCTTAGGTTTCCAAGAACTAGAAAACATAGTATCCTTTAGTTTCCTCTTTTTGGTGGCGATACTTTCCTTATCAGTAAGCACATACACCAAGATAATATGTGAGCCAAGCACAAAATATTTATATAAACATTACCTGAATCAATGCGCTACTCAAATATGCCTTGACCAAAATAAGGTAACCAAGTCAACCTTCACTAATCTTCTACATGCTTCCTCTTTAATTACCAAAACACATGTGGGTTAGTGCAGGATCAAGGGGGGCCAAAAAGTGGCGATGTGAAAAAAATAGTCTTCCTCACTCACCTAAAAACACAAAAATTGGTGTTGACTTTTTGCTTGGCCTGGGTGCCGGTACACCTTGGCTTGGTAATTACCTATGCAAATTGGATATCCGATTTTTATTTGTAATTTTAATTTAAAAAATATATTATATGTTACATATTATATAATACATATTATATAATACAATATTATATATAATATAATATAATATTATATTATATTATACTATATATTATAATATATATAATATAATACAATACGTATTATATAATATATTATTATATTATTTTATAATATAATAATATATTATATAATACGTATTATATAATTCAATATTATATTATATTATATATTATAACATATATAATATAATAAAATATGTATTATATAATATAATAATATATTATATAATATATTATTATATTATATATGTTATTTAAAAAAAATTTAAGTATAGAAATCGGATATCTAATTTTCTCAGACTTTTATATTTCGACAGTGACAGCCTATGAGTCATTTTTAACTCACAGGCCGCACGATTTCATCAAAATCCGATATCCGGTGTTTAGGCAAAAAACTGCTAAAAAAATAGATTGAGAGGTAAGAATTTTATCATTTTCAATCATTTTCATTCATTTTTTGTATATTTTGTTAATGTTTATTTAATTTTTCATTGAAAATATGTTTTTTTATATGAAAACTAGGTTTTTTTAAAATCAAATACCTAATTGTTTAAATTTGTTAACTAAATTTAATTGTTTACATTTAATTAGGTTAAAAATGGGGGATAACAATGAAAACCCTGACCAACCACAACTGCAACATCCAAACCCCCATTTGCCAAACCACCCCCCAATTCAGGATTTGATTGCACAAAATTTGAATGAATTGAGGGGGATTGCAGAAGTATATCATAGGATTCCTTGTCTAAACCCAATGTTTGATCCTCTCACATTGATAATAAAAAGTATGGAAACCATGACTATGGAGCACAATGCCGCCCTTTTGTGGCGAGATTCTATGAGGGGAAAATATGCAGATGGCTTGTCGTATAAGGATATCAAGGATCTCTAGATATCCAAAGCCGAAATCACCTCATTGTTTGTCAATCCCCATACTGGTCAGCTCGTAGATCCCAAAAAATAAAAATTTCTATTAAATGGTGCACAAATGATTGGATTGTGAAAAGATTTTGGGGTTCTTGGTGGATGGTTTTTGACAAACCACCCAACAACAGTCTTGATATCCCCTTCTATTTCATAAAAAAATTGTATGCTGAGTTTGTTTTAAACAAACATGTGAACTACTTTGACATCCAACCTTTCTAGGGTGTAGGTTTAGGTATGCCCCAAAATAGACTTGGGGTAGTCAAAGTAGTCCAGGGCCCATATGTCCCCCCTCCTTCTGTTGATCCCCCACCTGCAATGCAGCATCCTGATATCATTTGTGAGGCAGCTTCACGGACCATATCGGCTATTCATTCTTTGAGTAGCCTTTTGATTTCTTAGGCTACGTTAGTAGCTCATCATACTCTTGATGGTAGCGGTGCATCCAGTGCCATTGACATGTCATCCTTGACTCCACACATATGCGTGCCCCATAGTTGTGTCATGTGTGGGCACGTATGCTTGGGTCCAGCTGGAGAGCCCATTGATCCTCCTATGGACAGTGCAGATTATGAGGTGCATGAGATGCATTATGCACCAGATGTTATTACACAGACTGGAGGATACCCTGGGGAGTCCTCACATGCTAGAGGTGAGGAGGCACCGTCATCATACATTGATGATGTAGTGGTAAGATTTGTATTTTCACACTTCATGTTATATTTTAATTAAATATTTATAAATTAAATAATATTAAGTACTAATTTTTATTTACGTGGTCTATTTAACAGTTGATGATCGAGGATCAGTTGAGACAGATTCAAGAGGGCACCTTGTCGACCATTTCATTTGTCCTTGATAGCTTGATGGTACATATATTATTGCACCTAGTCATTTGTATTTTATTGTACATACATGCTCATAATTTATATTGGTATTAATTAGATTATGTAGTAACTTGCATGTATATCTTATTTTACTCTTGTAGGGCACAAGCAACACGAGTGCGGGGTAGTGTGATTTAGGATCTGGTAGTGCAATTGGAGACAAGGGAAAGGTAATTGAATGCAAATATGATTGAATGAATAGTTTAAACAACTTATAGTGATTATACATGTCTAGACATAGATTGATAGTTTCATATACTTGTTGTGTATATATAAAGAGAATTCTTGGCTTCACATCCTTGATGACTACACCCAGTATACCTGAAGAAGAAGAAGAGATGCCTCAAGTACATGCGTGTTTATTTTATTTTTTGATTAGTAGATATAATTTGTTATTATCAGTGACAATTATATGCTAACTTGTATCAATGTCATGTTTTTGAACATATGTAGGTTGTGTATCAAAATATTCAAAACATACCTCCTCTACCAAAGACATACATCAAGAGTCCTGCAAAACTGAAGAGAAAACGTGGAGATGACGTATACACGAATAGGTCAATTATAGTTCATTTTTATGTTAACTTTTTGAATGTGAATTATATAATATAACTAATATTAATCGTGGTTTGTTTTTCTTTTGTAGGATCCTTCAGAGCCGAGCAGTGCAGTGAAGAGGATCGATTTTGATGATCCATCAATAGCTTAGGATGTTATAGATAGTTTTGGGATACTTACATGTCTAGTTGGCATGTATATTTTGTATATGGACATACATTCACGTATTTAGACATACATTTTGTTTCAGTTGGCATTTATGCCATATTTGTGTATGGACATACATTTGTAATCATTTGACATTTTTATATATACAAAAGTTGATATTCGATCATATAAATTGTTTCTCATCTGTGCGTGGTGTTATCATGGAAATCTTTAATCTTCATTCCAATAATTAACAATGGCTAATAATGGCTATTTAATGAATAATACAATTCATTTCATTTCATCATAAGTGTTGTTTTTATAATGAACAATATAATTCATTTAATGAACAATACAATACAATTCATTTAATGAACAATACAATTCATTTAATCAACAATACAATACAATTCATTCAATGAACAATACAATGAATGAACAATACAATTCATTTAATGAACAATACAATCTAATTCATTTAATGAACAATACTAGATACAATTCATTATTACCCTATGCATGGTCCTATTTTGGCCTCCACCTCAGTGGAATACTTGGGTTTTTATTAGGGCAGCAATTTTTCTGTTGGCAAAAAAATTATCAGTCTCACTCAATCGAATGTTGTTGCGTGGCTGATTTCTCGTTCTGCTCATCACGATGATAAACTATCAACTCCAACATGTCCAGTTAGGTATTATTACCCTACGCATGCTCCTATTCCCCCACCCCACTTGATTCGACGCTCAGGGTCATACCCTACCAGCATCGTCCCTTGAGTGCCATAAGTGCTCAAAATTGTCAAATGTTGATGGGCCCTAACTCAGAATCCATGGCACCTGTGAATGATCTATTTGAACCTACAAGGCCATGAGAGGGGTCCCTACAAAATCCTATCTCAATTTTTCAAGTTGCCCTATGGTCTTATTAAGGCAGTAATTTTTCTATTGGTGAAAAAATCGTCAGTCTCACTCAATCGAATGTTGTCACGTGGCCAATTTCTTGTTCTACTCATCGTGATGACAAATCGTTGGCTCTAAAATGTCTAGTTAGGAATTATTACCCCCCCCCGCACTCGATCCGATGCTCGGAGTCATACCCTACCAGTGTCGTCCCTTGAGCACCCTAAGTGCTCAAAATTATCAAACTTTGATGGGCCCTAACTCAGAATCCGTGGCACCTTCAAATGATCTATTTGAACCTACAGGACCATGAGAGGGGTCCCAACAAAATCCTATCTTGGTTTTTCATGTTGCCCTATAGTTTTATTAGGGCAGCAATTTTTTGGTTGGCAAAAAAATCGTTAGTCTCACTTAATCGAATGTTGTCGCGTGGCCAATTTCTCATTTTTCTCATTACGATGATGAACCATTGGCTCCAACATGTCCAATTAGGCATTATTACCCTATACATGCTCCTATTTCCCCCCCCCACTCGATCCGATGCTCAGGGTCATACCCTACCAATGTCATCCCTTGAGCACCCTAAGTGCTCAAAATTGTCAAACTTTGATAGGCCCTAACTCAGAATCCATGGCACCTGTGAATGATCCATTTGAACCTATGAGGCCATGAGAGGGGTCCCTACAAAATCCTATCTCATTTTTTCAAGTTTCCCTAGGGTTTTATTAGGGCAGCAATTTTTCTGTTGGCGAAAAAATCGTCAGTCTCACTCAATCGAATGTTGTCGCGTGGCTGATTTCTCATTCTGCTCATCGCGATGATGAACCATTGGCTTTGACATGTACAATTAGGCATTATTACCCTATGCATGCTCCTATTCCCCCCCCCCCCCCCACTCGATCCGATGCTTGGGGTCATACCCTACCAGTGTCTTCCCTTGAGTGCCATAAGTGCTCAAAATTGTCAAACTTTGACGGGCCCTCACTTGGAATCCATGGCACCTACAAATGATCTTTTTGAACCTACAGGGCCACGAGAGGGGTCCCTACAAAATCCTATTTCGGTTTTTCAAGTTTCCCTATGGTTTTTTTAGGGCAACAATTTTTTTGTTCGCAAAAAAATTGTCAGTCTCACTCAATCGAATGTTGTCGCATGGCTGATTTCTTGTTCTTCTCATGGCGATGAAGAACCATCAGCCCTGACATGTCTAGTTAGGCATTATTACCCTACACATGCTCCTATTTTTCCCCCCACTTGATCCGATGCTTGGGGTCATACCCTAGTGGCATCGTCCCTTGAGTGCCTTAAGTGCTAAAAATATAGATAAACAAGCATTACACTATAGACACATAATGATCATCAATATTTCCATGTATTGTATACACATAATTACCATTACACTTGCATGTGACATCCATGAAAGGATATGCAAACATGATTGTTTTTTCATTATCAATACAACTACACCAATGTACTCATGTACAGATACATTGTATATCATCAATATAACTAGACCAATTTGCTCATGGAAATTGTATATCATCATAACAATGTTACATCAATTCACATCCATATATAAATACAACATCCCACTACATCTGCATCAGACATTGTCATGGCCTAAGATAAAAGCTTACATACAATAATGCCTGCATATAAATGAAGACCAAAATAAGTAACCTTTTTATGCAGAATGAAAGTGCTACAAGAAACAAATTATAACACTTAATACAAATTAGTTTGCCAAATTATAAATAGATCATTTCAAACATTTTTAAGATGCACAAGATTGAATAATTACGAAACTTACCAGTTTCTCTGCAAAGTATACAAGCATAACTTTGAAGAAAGATGCATGTTGATTAAAGCCCTTCTCACTGCATTTCTTTGCATGGTTGAAGACGATGGTAGATATGGTCATTTCTAAATAGAAATACATTCACTTGACTTAATGTTTATGCACAAAAATTTATCTCAATGATGCACAAAATAATATGTACCATCACCAAGAGAGGGTCTTGTCAACGGCGAATGATCTAGCATGAAATTGTATATCATCAAAAATCATAATGTGATGTACTATTGTATATCATCAATAAAGACCTGCATGAGCATAAAGGTTTTGCAATAATTATATCATCAAAAATTGTAAAACTCATCAAATGCATGATAATAAGTCATGTTGCAAAAATACGTCCCTTCTGATTATATCATGTACCCGCTATGTGCATGCAAAAATTGTGTTGCCAAAAAAAAATGTTCATCAATAGACTTGCATTTTCAAGACATCCTTAATAAGGCACCATTAAAGACCTACTACTCAAGTGTGCCTGAAGGGTCATCTCTTTGATTAAGAGTATCAAGTATTTCTTCATGATCAGCAGCAGTCACTATCCATAGCTCTTTGGTCTTTGGTTTTGCTTAATGCTTCAACAACTTGAAATTTGTAGCTATAATAAGGTGTGAATACATTATAATGGTTTTGTGTCTCTCATAGTCTTCAAATGCAAGTATGCCATTCTTTCTAATCATGTATGTTCACAACCAAGTTCCCACAACAATTGAACCTGTAGGATATGTGAACCCGTCATCATCTATCACTGGTTGTGTTAGCTTTTGTTTTCCTTGTACACATTGTGCCAACCAATATTATGATCTCTCTTCATTCCCTTGTGGTGCAACAACTAAAAAAACATGTCTTGGCCATACAAGATCTGATAGATGATCATAGTCAAGTGAACTTTCCATGTTATCATTTGAAAAGGATATTGTTTGAGATAAAGGAGTTAGATAGTGGGGAACCCACGTATCAACCCACTCACTTGACTTGCACTGATCCTAGTCACACCAAACACAACTTTGACAAAAACAAGCCAACGCTCGTGTCCAAATGGTCCATGTACTTGCATCTGAGCTGAGAAATGAATGCATCTTTGAAGAATCTTTAATTGTTTGACAATCCAATCTATCTCCCACTGTTCCCTCCTCAACCAACCAAAAGAATCTGCTCACTCTTGAATCAAGAGTACCTCCATGTGACAATGTTGAACTACACCAATCAACAATAGAACGTGCAGCAGATAAATTTACACCTAAAATCCTCAATTTCTCCTTAACTAGAGCTCTCTTAAAAAATGCACCTACTCCATCATGCTCTCCCTTCCCACTGCCTCAAAAAAAAACCAAATATGAGGTATACGCTTCTCCACATGCATTCTACTCAACCAATAAAACATACGGGCATTCTTGAATTGACCCATACAGTTATCTGAGCATATTATATGTTGGTCAATTGCAATATCTTTCTCATGCAAGAACTCAAAAAAATTCTCAAAAGAATGTTGCACATACTCGAAGGAGTGTGATCTATCATCACTCATATAAAAATGATACTCCCTAATTATCTTCCTGTCCTCTTTTGTACTATTAGGAGCATGTCTAAATGTTATGTGAACAAAAATAGCACTCTGTACTGAATTGTAGTACTGAGACTATACCTCATTCTGTGGTTGCAATGCATAGCTCTCTACAAAATCAACCACTAATACAATAGTGCCAATCAGGAAAGAGTTCTTACACATCTTGAACTATTGATCCAACCACTGAGACCTATGGGTGTGCCTTGCATACTTGTAGAGAAGATTTTCCTTAAAATCCAAAATAAAATCAGCAATACTCACTTCTCTTGAGACTAATTCACATCTAGAACCTTCACCTCCACTCTTCAAAGTATATTTCACTGTCTCATATCTTTTTTTCTCAATATAATTATTTCCAAACTTGTGTTCGCTGCCCTCATGAAAACATGAAACAAACTTTGAGAACCCACCACATTCTGAGCACTTCTCATTCAAACAATCATTTCTATAGAAATAGCAGCCATCATCTCTAGGGCATAAAAATAGATCTTGCAAGTCTCTTGATGATCTCAAAAATAGCATTGCACCACACTCCTGCAACATCTCATTAGTATGCATCATAGAACAAATATGACGTAAAAGTTCATGGTACATTGAAAACTCCACATGGTACTTGCAACAATAGGTATTGAGAATCTTAAGAGGAACACAATAAAATGGTTTCAAAGATTCAAAGGCCCTTTGTGATATTTGCAAACATGGATGTAATTCGCAAAATTTTTTGTACAACAATGTTTGGCTTGATTCCAAGAAATGTTTGGGATGTGGTGTGCGGTCTCGGTTGCTGATTCTTAATTTCAAAACATCCTTTACATTGGGTGACACTATAGAATTAGATTGCCAAAATTGTTGAATCTCTTCCTTCACATTGTCAGTCAACTTTCTATCAACATGTGGAAACCTCCCACCAAATGCCCATGTATCTTGTTGAAGTGGATCATCAAGTCTTTGTCTTCGTGCAAGTGCTCTATCCAAATTTTTATGGTTTATGTTAAAATCAACACAAGTTTGTCTCATTTGATGAGCCTTCCTCAATTGATGGTTTACTAAGGAGGTTGTAATCACTCTTTGAGCGGCTCTCTTATCTCTTTCTTTGGTATTCTTTCCAATAGAATTGAGAGCGTCAAATAGATTTTTTGCAATAATAGAATTTCTCTCCATCTTCTTGTTCATACGAATCTTCAATTTGTTTAGCAATGGTCTCATCTTTATCATCTTTAGCAATTGAACAAAGAGTTGGCATTGCTCAGTCAATGTCTTACTGCTAAAATTTTGGTTGAAAAGTTGTGTAGCCCACAACCAAACGGTTCTTGTTGACCTCTTGCCTTCAAGATTCACAATAATGTTCTCATCGATTTCAAATAACCATTTTGGGGTTCTTAAAGGTCTTGGATTTGGAATTTGTCTTTCATCCACGAGAGGGTCTTCATTTCTAAAGTAATTAGGTGTTACATATGGTTCACCTCGTTGAGCAATTCCATCTTCAATGTTAAAGTTTTCCACATTTTCACCTCCTATGTCAAAATGTTCCACATGTTGAGCATTTTCATTATCACTTTCAACATTTTCAAAATTTTCCACATGTTGAGCATTTTCATTATCACTTTCAACATTTTCAAAATTTTCAATATTTTCACTTTCAAAATCTACATTTTCATTTTCAATAACTTGTGGCACATTTTCAAATTCAGTTTCCTCTTCAGTTGAAGTAACATTAGCAATATTTAACATACCTTGTCTTCTCCTCCTATGACATTCTCTATCTCTTTCTCTATACACTTCAATTTGGTCATTTGAAATTTTTCTTTTGTGTTTAGACTTCCGACAAATACCACTCTGCATTTCCCTCCACACATGCTCCTTCATGATTGATAATGTAAGTTTTCACTTTAAGAATCTCCCAAAAGCACAAATTTATCTCTAGCTATCTGAAAACTCGTGATCCTCAACATAAAACAAAATATGCAGACTGTGGGCCATTGGAATCTACAAAATGGCCCACAAACCCTTTTTTTCCTATTTTTTTGTACTAAAATCGGATATCCAATTTTAGTACAAAAATTTGTGGTCCCCAAAAATTTTCCTATTGCTACCATTTATTTAGTAAACTACCACATGGTAGAAATCCGATATCTGATTAAATTGGATATTGGATTTTATTAGTCATATTTTAGAGAGAGAGAGAGAAGGAGAGGGAGAGGGAGAGGGAGAGAGAGAGAGAGAGAGAGAGAGAGAGAGAGAGAGAGAGAGAGAGAGAGAGAGAGAGAGAGAGAGAGAGAGAGGGAGGGATGAAGAGAGAGGGAGAGAGGGAGATAGGGAGAAAGAGAGAGGGAGAGAGGGAGAGAGAGAGACAAGGAGAGGGAGAGAGGGAGAAAGAGAGAGAGAGAGAGAGAGAGAGAGAGAGAGAGAGAGAGAGAGAGAGAGAGAGAGAGAGAGAGAGAGAGCAGGAGAGGGAGAGAGAGAGAGGGGGAGAGAGAGAGGAGGAGAGAGAGAGAGATGGAGAGAGAGAGAGGGGAGGAGAGGGGGAGAGAGAGAGGGAGAAAGATAGGGGTTTTATGGTGTCTTGGGACACCATAGGACCCCTTAAGACACCAAATCATATTGTTAGGGGTCATATGGTGTCCCATGAACCCCTATGACCTCTTAGGACAACATATGACCCCTAATGACACCACATTGGGTTGCTTTGGGTAATATTGTGTCCTAAGGGGTCATATTGTGTCCTAAGAGGTCCTATGGTTTGAAGACACCATAAGACCCCTAACGACACCATAGGACCCCTTAAGACACCAAATCATGTCATTAGGGGTCATATTATGTCCTACGACCCCTTAGGATAGCTTATGACCCCTAATGACATGATTTGGTGTCTTAAGGGGTCCTATGGTGTTCGAAGACACCATATGACCCCTAACGACACCATAAGACCCTTTAAGACACCAATTCATGTCGTTAAGGGTCATATAGTGTCCTAAGGGGTCATAAGACACAATATGACCCCTAATGACATGATTTGGTGTCTTAAGGGGTCCTATGGTGTCCCAAGACACCATATGACCCCTAACGACACCAAAGGACCCCTTAAGATACCAAATCATGTCGTTAAGGGTCATATGGTGTCCCATGAACCCTTATGACCTCTTAGGACACCATATGACCCCTAATCACACCATATTGGGTTGCTTTGGGTCATATTGTGTCCTAAGGGGTCATATTATGGCCTATGACCTGTTAGGACACCATATGACCCCTAACAACATGATTTGGTGTCTTAAGGGGTCCTATGGTGTCCATAACAGTGTCATAATGGGTTGTATGGTGTCCCAAGACACCATATGACCCTTATGGACAACATAGGACCCCTTAAGACACTAAAGGACCCCTTAAGACACCATATGAACCCTAATGACACTATATTGGGTCACTAAGGGGTCATATTATGTCCTAAGGGGTCTTATGGTGTCCGAAGACACCATAGAACCCCTTAAGACACCAAATCATGTCATTAGGGGTCATATTGTGTCCTATGACCCCTTAGGACACTATATGACTCTTAACGACATGATTTGGTGTCTTAAGGGGTCCTACGGTGTCGTTAGGGGTCATATGTTGTCCACAGGGGTCATATGGTGTCTTGGGACACCATAGGACCCCTTAAAACACCAAATTGTGTCATTAGAGGTCATAAGACACAATATGACCCCTAACGACATGATTTGGTGTCTTAAGGGGTCCTATGGTGTTGTTAGGGGTCATATGCTATCCATAGGGGTCATATGGTGTCTTGGGACACCATAAGACCCATTAAGACACCAAATTGTGTCGTTAGGGGTCATATTGTGTCCTAAGGGGTTGGAAGACACAATATGACCGCTACTGACATGATTTGGTGTCTTAAGGGGTCCTACGGTGTTGTTAGGGGTCATATGGTGTCCATAGGGGTCATATGGTGTCTTGGGACACCATAGGACCCCTTAGGACACAATATGACCCCTTAGGACACAATATGACCCAAAGCGACCCAATATGGTGTCATTAGGGGTCATATGGTGTCCTAAGAGGTCATAAGGGTTCATGATGTCTTAATCTCTCTCTCTCTCCCCTAATCTCATAAGGGTTCATGATGTGTTAATGTCATAAGGGTTCATGATGTCCTATGATGTCTTAATCTCTCTCTCTCCGCCTCTCCCCTAATCTCTCGTTCCCTCTCCCTCTCCTTCTCTCCTTATCTCTCTCTCCCCTAATCTCTTTCTATCCCTCTCCCCTAATCTCTACATCTATCTCTCTCTCCCTTAATCTCTCTCTATCTCTCTCTCTCTCTCTCCCTTCCCCCTCCCCATCTCTCTCTCTCTCTATCCCTCCCCCTCCCTCCCTCCCCTCTCTCTCTCCCCTCACTCCCCTTCTCTCTCTCTCTCTCTCTCTCTCTCTCTCTCTCTCTCTCTCTCTCCCCCTCTTCGCTAATCTCTCTCTCTCTCTCTCCACTAATCTCTCTCTCTCTCCCCTAATCTCTCTCTCTCCCTCTCTCTCTCTTCCCCCCTCTCTCTCTCTCTCTCCTCCTCTCTGTTTCTCCCTCTCTTCCTCTCCTTATCTCTCTCTAAAATATGAGTATATTGGATTTTATCGGATATCAGATTTCTACCATCGCCATTAATGTGGCAGTTCAGTAAATAAAAGGTGGCAACGAGATAATTTTTGGGGACCACAAATTTAAATATAAAAATCAGATATCTGATTATATCGGATATCTAATTTCTGTAGTCAAATTTCCAAATTTCAAATTTTGGCTCGGGAATGCTTTGGTATTTTGCTTGGAAGTGACAAGCCTAGAAAGTCAACTGAAAAAATGTGTTTTTCAGTATTCCTTGATTTTCCAAACTTTACACTAGTGGCTGACGACTTTTTTTGTAGCCAAAATTGATAAAATGAAAAGGGTTTTTTAAGGACGTTCCCAACTTTCCAACAATATAGGGCTTGTCTTATTTCGACTTTAATAAATAATTACTATTTATTTTCTAATTGACTTCTGACAATAGTCCTCATTGATATACTGATTGAAAAACACTCATAACTTTCAAACGGTATAACATTTTTGGAATCAGAAACATGTGTCACATCCTATGCTTCATCTACTATAGGGAAAAATTAAAAAAAATTAAATTTCATAAGGTTTTGACCAAGTTAAGGTGGTTAGACATAGAAGTTTCTGAATTTCTGAAAAACTGTAGTAAAAAATTCATAAATAATTATTTACTTTATAAAAAATTAAAAAAAATATATGTCACATTTGGACATGAGTCGAATACTTATATTATAAATATTATAAAAAAATTTAATGATTTGATTATGATTAGGGTGGTCAAACATACGTCTACTTCTTATTTTTTTCTTGAAATTTCAGTACCATTGCATTGAAATTTGAAATTTTCATCAAATAGGATTTTCTTTTTCCAAAAAACAACTAGTAGCTTAGAAACTAAATTCAATTTTCTATATATTCTCTTCTTACAAATTTTAAAAATAATGTTCACAAATTTTCATGTCAAGTTGCATAACTCCAATTTTTTGAAATTTCATTGCCACTTAAGGGCCTGTTTTGGTACACCATGATCCCGCACATACCCATGCTTCAATTACCAGAGAAAAACAAAGGTCTACCAAACCCATAAACATGAATTCCAATCAAAATGAATTCAATCTTCAAGATACAAATGACATAGATTCCAGAGCATAGAATTCATAGATCATACAATACAAACATCTAGATAGCAATTCAATTGTCACAACTAATACCAACGCTTAATACAAAAGGAAAAAATCAACCATGAATAGCTTTACACTAGATTCTGGAGCAAAGGATCTTCTAGAAATTACTCCTATAATCCATACATACCTCATTGTTCAATATCACTGTAACATCCTAAAATTGCGACACTTGCAATTTCGACTGCATTTGAGTCTTCACGATGGCGATGCAACATTGAACCTGAATGGAGACCCCGAAACTTGTTCATGGCATCAAAAACTGCATTTTTCTGCACCTTGGCCTGATCCTCCTTGCACCCTGCTGTCCCGAGAGGTGGGACCATGGCACCTAGCGCCCTGGTCCTTCAGGACAATGGCGCCCAGCACCCTGGTCCCCCAGGACCATGGCGCCCAACGCCCTGGTCCCTGGCCCTATTTTGGGCCCGGTCTCTTATGGGGCTTCGGGTCTTTAAGTTTGCAAATTGGAAAATAATCTTCCTAGGTTGGCCTAAGGTCGGAAAAATCAGTCTTTTAACCCTAATTGACAAGTATATAAACTACATTTCCTCTCCCATTTTGGTAGATGGAAAAAAGAGGGAAGCGATATTCAAACATTCAAGCATTCAAGCATTCAAGCATTCCTTCAAGCAATTGATCATTCTAAGTCTCCATTCAAGGCTAAGTGTTGCATTCAAGACAAGGATTCAACCATTGAAGAGGAGATCACATACCACATACAACATACAACATACAACAACATCTACACCTTCGCATGTAAGAATACAAACATTCTTACAACAAGGTACTAGTACTTGTTTTACATTACAATCATTTACATTTATAGCATTCTCATTTCTTGGTTAATTCCAAAACCCGGGTTTGACCTAAGGGAAAACCCCTAATCCCTAACCCCCCAATCATCCTCACTTTTCTATGTGTAGGTTGCAGGTACGTAGCTGTAATTGAAGATTTGGAATCCTTGTGCAGAGACGAATAGATCCCCCTTCGTTTCGCGGATTTTTCGGAGGACCGTGTGCACGCCGGGCGCCATCGTCCCGTCAACTTTCGCTCAAATTTGTAGGACAGTATCGTCTCGACATTTTATTGCTAATTCTAGATCTGCAGCTTCATCCTATATTCCTATCTCTGTTTATAAGTGAATCTTTCTCACTTTTTATGCATTCCTAACTTAATCCTTCTATCTACATTCTTTACAAAAGAGGGTAGCCTTGCTATCTTAACCCTTGAAAGTCATTTAGAATCCAATCTTGCATTGTGTGGGATTGGATCTTGTGGGTCTCAACCCCTCTTTTGAAGGTAAAGTCTCCCCTAAGTGAAAACCGTCAACCCTAGTGACCTCCTTCCCCTCTCCTCGGAGTGGTGGGGGGAACACTTAGGGTTCACTCACGATTTTCCGCTTTACATTTTGGTGAACCTGACGTGAACATCCTTTCTGATTATTCATGGTTAGATCTGAAAAATTTGCTTCCTTAATTACATTTCCATGTTTGATCTTTTGCAAATTCTAGAGGTGAATGCATAAAAACCCTAAATTTTCTTTTTAGTAATTAAGCTGGTGAAATGTTTAATGGTTAATGCTTGTTTTAGATCTACCCTTCTATTACAAATTGTTAATTCATATTTGTGCTTTAATTCTGAAAATTAAGTGGTTAAGTGTCAAAACCCTAATTTTTAAAACCCTCTTGATTCAACCTTTGACTGATAATTTCACTGATCAAAACATCTCCAAATCACCTATAACTTTGGATTCCACAACAAAATCATAATATCTTTCATCCCTGAAAATTTGGAGAAAATTTGCGAGGACCATGTGCACCCCAAGCACCATCGTCCCCAACATTTTTTCTGAAATTTCGGGAGTTAGATCTTACTGTATTTTTCTGCTAAAATCCAGAATTTTGGCTAATTTCATCAATTCTAACACTTTCAAAATTAAAGTCAAAGTTGGTCTAGTGATTGCTTGGATTAAGGCTTCTAATCATTCAAAAATTGTTGAAATTGAAATTTTGTGGCAAAATTGTGTTTTTACTGTCCTAAATCTGAAAAGTGTGTTGGCATTCATTCAA
Organism: Cryptomeria japonica; assembly: GCF_030272615.1. Taxonomy (NCBI): domain Eukaryota; kingdom Viridiplantae; phylum Streptophyta; class Pinopsida; order Cupressales; family Cupressaceae; genus Cryptomeria; species Cryptomeria japonica. The sequence goes on along the minus strand of NC_081406.1, from coordinate 290,331,735 downwards.
AATTTCAGTACTTTATTCAAATTCTTGCAATTTGTGACTTTTGAAATTAAGTGTTTAATTGCAACAACTTTGATTTTCGCTTTCAAAATTGAATTTTGCGTGAAATTGAGTCAACTTTTAAAATTCAAAACTTGCATTGCTTTTGGTATTCCCTCTAAAATCATAAAATTCAAAATTTCAGTTTCCCTCTCTTTTTCAAAATTCAAATTTTGCATTTTTCAACAATCTGGGTAGGGTTCAATTTTGAGATTGCAACTTTAATTTGGCCTATCTGCAGATCGTAAAATCACTCAATTTTTTCAGATTAGCTTTAAAATCATCATAACTGTCATCCCTGCAAATTTTGAAAAAAGTTGCGAGGACCGTGTGCACTCCGAGCGCCACGGTCCCTGACATTTTTTCCGAAATTTCGGGAGATTGTTGTGATTGCATTTAACAGCATAAATCTAGGAGATTGGCTGATTTTATTGAAATTTGCTACCTCTAAATTCAAAATCTTCTCTCCCTCTCTAGTGCATGAGTTTTACAACAATAAGCCCTACTTACACTATTCCCGTTAGACGAAGCATTAGAATTAAGTCTTTCCAAGGTTTAAATACCAAAGAGATGGAACCTAATTTGAATGGCCTTTTTAACGAGGACACGGGTAATTCCTCTAATCCTCTTGATGATGAAGAAGCTCTTCATGAGGTTTCTGTAGAACAACTTTCAAAATTGGATAACCAATTTTATGATTGTCAGCAATGGATGTCTCAAGAGTATCCCGATAGTCAAGCTCTTTCATTAATTGAGGGTCTAAAATGTATGGTTCAAAGTGATAAGAATGGAATTGATATTTTGCGTGGTATTGCACACATTGTGGATTCGAATGTGATGCCTATGAAGAGTTGTGCCGAAACTTTAGGTTATACACAACCTCCTACTCAAGTCAATCATTCTATTCCTTTAACAATTTCTATTGCTAGTATACCTACTTTTACATCAAACATAATGACCACTTCAATACAAGACATTCCGCCTATGATCACCAGTCATGGGGGCAATCCTTCTTCTTCAATTAACTCTCTTCCTTCATTCAATCCAATTTCTTCATTCATTCCTTCAATAAGTGTTCCTATTACATCTCCACAAATGAACATGACGCAAGGGGGCAATTCATTTAACCATTCCATTCCTCCTTGTAGTGCTCCTCTTTTCCAATCCTCTCCTATGACTAACTATCATAGTGTCCCGCCACCTTACTCTCAATCAATACCTTCTTTCAATAACATAATACCTCCATCTCAATCTAACACGTCTAATATGAACTCTTCAACTGAAGCGACCATTAACAATCTTGCACAAACTGTCTCTTCTTTATAGCAACAAATTGCCTCTATGAATCAATCTAAGTTTAGTGTGCCCACATTTGATGTTGTGAGCCCACTTTCTCTTGACATTGTTCGAGCTATCCCTCTTAAACATGTTGAAATCCCACATTTGGAGCTTTATAATGGTAAAGGTGATCCTCTAACACATGTTAAGACTTTTCAAACAATATGTACCGATTTTGCTTATGACCGAAGGTTGCTTGCAAAACTATTTACTAGGACATTAAGAGATAAAGCCCTACAATGGTATTGCTCATTGCCTTCTTATTCTATTACTTCTTTGAAACAACTTGCAAATGCTTTTATTCAACAATTTCAAAACAATATAAGTCCTAAAGTTACTTTGATTGATTTAATGCATTGTAAACAAGGTGTTAAAGAAAAAGTGACTGATTCCATTGGTAGATATAAGCATTTGTATGCTCAAATTTCTTTTCCAGTGCCTGACAATGATATTCAAAGAATCTTTATTTCTAATTTACAAAAAGATATTCGAGACAAACTTCTATTTTCTGTGTTTACTTCTTTCCAACAATTGTGTGCAACTCTTCACAATTATCAACTGACTGTGAGTCAAATGGAACAAGCAAATCCTATGGCTCTGAGTGATAAGGGTGATAGTAGTCAACAACCATTTGGGAAGTTTAAACCGAATAGAGAGTCCATTAAATTCAATAAAAACATCATCAACAACAATGTGAATGCAACATCAGGTGTGCCTCCTATTTCTAAGTTTTTCAAGAAAGAAAGAAAGTTTACTACTTTGAATGAATCATTGCATAGTATTATGAATAAGTTATTGGAACAAAATGTGCTTACTCTCTCTCTTGTAAAGCAAATCGATCCTACAAAGATTAATTCACCCTATTTTGATAACAAATCTTTTTGTCAATTTCATCGTCAACCTGGGCATGATACTGAAAAATGTTTTGCTTTAAAGGGTAAAATTCAAGATTTGATTGATAATAATACTATCTCTATTTCAGGAGTGAATGATAAAGGAAACACATCTGTAGCTCCTCCTAATCAAAATCTTAAGATTTTTACTGATCCATTACCTTCTCATACCTCTAATGTGATTGAGACTAATGATTCCTCTTTCTCATCTAATGGTCTTGTGTCTATGACTCTGAATGTGATTAACTTTGTAGAGCAGCAAGAAAACCCTAAAGAACCTTCCATCACATTTGATTCTAGTGAAACTATCAGGGCACCTGATGGTCCTTTATACATAGTTACAAAAGTCAAGAATACACCTTACCGTGGAGTGCTTATTGATTCTTCTTGCATGGTTAATGTTATTACTGAAGAATTTCTCTTTACTTTACAATTGAATCAAGTGATCTATGACAAAACAGATGTGATTGTGAAATTATTTGATGCATTTTCTTCTCCTGCAATTGGTTCTATTACATTACCTATTGAGGTCCATAACAAATCCCTTGATGTGAACTTTGCTATTATTCCTTCATCCGAACAATTTTGTGTGAAGCTAGGCTATCCTTGGCTATCTTCCATGAAAGCTATTGCTTCTCCTATTCATAAATGTTTGAAATTTCTCCATAATGGTGAAGTTGTTACTGTCAATCATAGTCTCTTTAAACCAGCTGAAAGAACTTCTAGCATTCCTATTGATTATTTTTGGCCTAAACAATTCCAATCTCTTCCACTGCGAAGTGATCATCTTTTCAAATCTTATCAAAAGTGGAAAACAGATATGATCCTATCTCTAAGGGAACCTAGAACACCCAAACTTGATATTCCTGAATTAGAGTGATTTGGGAGATATGGTAGGAAGAATAGAGTAGATGAACTTTGCCCCCAAGCATAGAGGTTTCCATTTGCAAAAAGGTGATATGTAAGATTGTCACAACATGTAGCATCATCTGAATAAGTGTTCTCAAACTTTTCAAAGATAGAGACCCAACCCACACTTAGAACCTCTGGAAAATTCAACTGAACATTTCTAGCAACTAGGAAGCAAACTCAAAAGGGAAGAAGAATCCCAAACTGGATCAAGGTACTTAGTCTTTGATTAGCCATGTGTGTGCAAGTGGGTTCATTCTGGCTCATATGATCATTGTAATCTTCAGAATCCAACATGGCTAGCTACATGAGTTACCTTGACTTCAAAAGCATCCTGGATAGAGCCTCGCTGCCAGCGAGCGTCCATAGCCCCGACAAGGTTATCGCTGTAATCTCACAAATATTGCTCCATTGCCAGCCAGGCGTCCATAGCCCCGATTGAGTTACTTGCATGTTCCCATAGCCAATCATTTTGATATTTCATTTCATTGCATTTTTCTTTTCTTGATATTCATTTTCTTGCTCATGCTTTTGATATTTCTTTTTTTCTCTTTATTTTTCTTGCATTGGCTTGTAAGTGATGAAACTTACATGGGTCTGATAATTACAGTGGCACTGAAGCAAGATTTAAGATTTTTCACTAGCCATGTCTTCAATTTAAGAGATCACAATGATTTTTAGAGCAATCGATTAAGTGTATGAGATATAGTAATCAAAAGATGTCAGTACCAAGATACGATAAGTGGTTCTTTTCTAGATTGAGTGTGTATCCCAACCAAAGAAAATGTTAAAGAGGAACAACCTCGGATTCTGAAGCATTTCATGAATAGATATCTAGGAAAAGGACTGAACAATAGATTCGAGCATGGGAAAGTATGTGACAAAATGACACAAATGCCTATTTCACAGATGAAGGATGTATGCAAAGGATTGAATGATAGGGATGGAAGGATAGAAAAGAGGTGTTGGATAATAGATTGAATGTTTGAAGATTTGTGCAAGGATAGAGGGAAATGTATTCAAGATGAGTGTTGGTACTTGAGAAGTGATGAAGAGATGGAGGAAAATTGAATTTTGGGACAGAAGGACCCAAAATAGATAGAGGAAATGATAGAAGAAGTTTTGGAAAGATGTTTAGATAGAGGATTGAAAGAATTTCAAAGATGTGCTTCTCATTGATCTTTCTTATGGATCATTTGAGGTGATGGATTGGTGGATGGAGGGAAGTAAGGACCCAAGATGGATGAAAGGGATGGAGAGTTTGATTGTGGAATGAAAGGACCTAAGATAGATTTGGAGGATGAAGAGATTCCTTGATCTTGATCTTGACTTGGAGTAGGATCATTTGAGTTTGTGCTTTCCTCGAATCTTGTTGGATGAAAGTCTTTCCTAAAGATAGTTGAAATGTTGATAAGCATCTCAAAAGATGTTTTGTTGGATATGGAAATTTTCTCCACTTTATGATTTTTCCTTGTTTGAACTGACTTTTGAGTTTGATTGTTGGATACTTTGCAAGATATTTTAGCATTTGTGGCAAGAATACATAGCACACATGAAGACAATGATCATCCTAATGCTAAACATTGAGTGTATATTCTTTTGAGGATGTGTTCAAATCCTCGATGTTATCACTGGTTTGATTTACAACAAAAGACACATCAGATAGACTCTTTATTCAAAGGTCATTGACAATATCATAGCCCACTAGTCTCGATACTCCGTCAGCTCAAACAGCCTTGTCACCCCCTAGAGGGTGCCCGTTTTTTTGCCTTTTGCCAGAAATTAACCCAAAGTGAATTGCTTCACAATTGAGTAGTTATCTTGGGAGATATATGGTGAGTGATCTTGGGGGCGGATTCTTCCCCACCCTTGCACTATGATATTGCCAATGTTTGGCGACTGACTCGGTTCAAAGTTTCTAATGCTAAGGTTCTTAATTAGGCTTCCCATTCGGCCGTCAGTGATAAACTCCCTCAGGAGGCTTCCCAACCTTTAGAACAAAGGCTTTACGTATCTCGAGGATACTGGGGGAAGGCTAATCACTGCGCGCAACCGTTGAAAAGGACTTTCGTCACTTTCCACATTTGATTATAGTGGGTTGGAATACTTGGCGTCAAAGCCGTTCCCCACTTAGGTCGTTCCCCTCACACCGGCCAAAGAATGGCTTTAAGAGTTTTTCAACCCCTCGGGAAGGCAGGCCTGCTAAAGGATGTAAATGCTTGAAGTACAGAAAGCTTAAGAGTGGTTTGGCTTTTTGGTCACCCAGTTATGGGGAGAGCATATACCTTCCACTTTCGAGACAAGGCAATCAAGTTGTTCTATTTAGCCTTCAAGACAATGATTTGCTAACTTCTATTTGGAGATGTTGCTCCAACAAGCATGATGTTGTTTTTAACCTTTCATAGCAAAGTGTGTATTTTCAAAACTTTTGTAAAACAAGCCTGGTCAACAAAGTAAATCGTGATTTTTGGTCAACAAAATTAAAGTCGATAGGGGAAAACTTTCCCTCTTTGCCTTGCACAAAATGAAGATGAGGTTCTTTTACTTTGCAAAATAAAGTGAATCCTTTTAAACACCAAAGGATGGTGAGGTTTGTTTTAAGCTTTGCAGAAAGTAAATTTGCTTGTTCTTTTTAGAGCTTCCAAAATGATGTGTTTTTCCTAACTTGCAGGAATGAAAAGTTTGTTTTGTTGTTCTTTTTACCTTGCAATAAAGAAAAGATGAAGTTTCTTTTAAAACACCTAAAAGGAAGGCATGAAGTTCATTTTATGCATCCAAATGAAATGATGAGGTTTATTTTAATTTGTGCAAAAAGGGAGAGTGAGTTCTTTTTAACCAACTTTTGTTGAAAGAAAGTAAAAAAAAGAGACTTAAACCCTCTAAACTAACTCCTTCCCCTGCATAAAAAATATTAGAACCTGCACACAATCAGTGATCAAGTGTTAGTGCGGGCTTACACAAGCCTAAATTCTGATCTTGGTTACAAATTTTACAATCCTGAGCCTGAAATGCCCTGAAATTTGACTAAGTCTGAAATTTGGAAGATCTCCCAAAAACTAGATTTTGCATTACAACTCCTAGAGGTCTGAAACCCCTCTCAAACATCCTGAAAGTATATATGGAATATAACTTAAATGTTATATTCCATATATACTATGCCTCTCACAAGCCTAACTTTTTACTCTGTCATGAATTTTTTACTTTGCCAACTCCATGCGCTAAACTATTGCACGGACGCGCTAAGAAAAAGCACCCACGCGTTATTATGTGCCCCCAATGCGCTAATCTGTTTTATGGATGCGCTATTCTATTTTTCTCACGCGTCGAGACCTACAGGAAAAATATTAGTGAAAGTCATGCGCTAAAGAAAGGACTCCACGCGCTAGAGTATAGTTCCCACGCGCTAAACAGTGAGTGGGATGCGCTAGACTGTTAATTAGATGCGCTATTTTGTTTTTCTTCTGCGTTGATACTTGCAGAAAAATCTTAACAGAGGTCACGCGCTAATGTTTGAACTGCACGCGCTAGAAGATGGTCTCCACGCGCTGAAAAGTGGATTGGATGCGCTACTCCATTTACTGGATGCGCTAAACAGTGTTTTATCCGCGTCAATACCTACAGGAAAATTTTTTAAACAGAATCAAGCGCTAAGGAAAAGTATCCACGCGCTAAGACAGAGAGCCCACGCGCTAAACAATAGGCTAGAAGTGCTAAACTGTTGGGCGGATGCGCTACACTGTTAAGTAGATGTGCTACTCTGTGTTTTGCCCGCATCGATACCTACAGGGAAAATTTGTTAAATAGTGTCATGCGCTAAGGAACAGTTTTAACGCGCTAAGACAGAAGCCCACGCGCTAAACAGTAGGCTAGAAGCGCTAAACTGTTTGGCAGATGTGCTAAACTATGTCTTTGACGCGCTAATTCTAGTTTCCCGCGTACCTGCAAAACTCTTCAAATTCAAAAAATGATAGGTTATTGGGGTGCGTGCCCCACGGTGGGCACCAGAAATGTATGTGGGAAAAGTGGGTTGTTAGAATTAAAAATGTGAAAAATATGTAAAATACCAATCCACACACACACACAGGACTTCTTGATGCAAGCTATGGAGTAACAATGCGTTGCTCAGCTTCCCAAGGAGGGTCCCATGGTTCTCTATCTCACAATGTCCCTCAAACCAATGTTTTGCTCTCAGATTACTGAGCAAAATGGCTTAGGGATGGCAAATATGAGAACGAGAGAGATTTTTAACTGATCTTAGTATGAGATGTGTTATAAGCTAGATGAGATGCTTGAAATGCAACAGACTAAATGATAAGATGACAGGGTTAGTATGAATACTATCCTAGCATACTATATTTACTCTATGATGGAACTAAAATGATAAATAAACTACTTTAGCATGCATATTCATGATTAATTCTGATCTAAAAGAGAGGCTAAATGATGAGCATAAAATGATATGAAAGCTTGAAACAATTTGAGCATAAGTGTGATGCTTCAAATTTGAAAGATGATTTCTTTGAATGGAGGAATGAGAGCTCTATTTATAGCATAAACAGGGCAATGGATGGTCAGGATTAAAAGGTTTAATCGAGGGCTAGGTTTGAAAGTTGAGGATCCATGTGCACAATTTGTACCAATGAAATGGTGACAAGTGTCAACATAGGATTGGGTTGAGAGAAGAGGTTGGAGGCATTAAAGGCCTGAGAAGACCTCATGGTTATCTAAAGGCTAAGGGTCAAGTCTAAGTTAGGCTTACCCACTGGATTAAGAGTTAATCCAAGGATAAACCTTTGTGCAAATGATTAAGAGATAATCATGGTCAAAGCATTAATGGCCTGATGAGACCCTTGGGTTGGATAGAGGTTGAGTCAAAACAAATGTTTTAACCATGTGGGAGAGTTTGAATTAACCATTAATGGTTATTGGAGACTTTGGGGATTAAGTGGTTGAAAGTTGGAAGCCTTCAATGGTTTTCAAAGACTTTAGGGTTTTTGGTGGTTGAAGGTTGAAAACCTTCAATGGTTATCCAAGACTTTGGGCCATTTGAGAAGTGACCTCCCTTTGCTTAGGGATGTGACAAAGTTTAGAGGAGGGTTAGGTTAATTAGAATCGATTAGAAGATTCTAGAAGGGCTTAGGAAGGGGTTTGGGATTTTGCAAGTGGATGGGGGGGATAATAGGATTTAATTGAATTATTTGATTTTCATTCAATTTGGTTGCAATTTGGAGAAATTAAATAAATATGATTTATTCAATTTGAGATAACTATTTAATTAAATTTGGATTTAATTAAAAGTGGCTAGGGGGATTTAATTGAATAAAATGATTTATTCATTAAATGGTATAGTGAATTTTATTTAAATAAATCGAGCAATTTACTTAATAAAATAGAAGAATGTGAATAATTTAATTAAATTGGATTTAATTAAATAGGGAAATGAACATAAAATATTCATTTTAGGAATATGGTCATTTTTATACGTCTACAATTCCTATCGTTCTTGAGAAGGAAGTTCTTCCTTTGAAAGATAAAACTAATGCCTTTCCTCAAGAAGATTCCCAACCCATTCCTATGGATGTGACTATGTCTATGTCTAATAAACTTTCTAAAAGTAGGCCTATACCTCCTCGTCATGATGGACTTGGTCTCCTTCCTAAACCAAATATTCCCCCTTTATATGGAGCAGTTCCTCCTCCTTCCTCTTATGGAGAGAAGAGACCTTCTTCTTCTCCTATTATCCAGCCTAAGAGACCACAACCTAAACACCCAAGTGATAAGGATAAGAACATTCCTCCTCCTCAATCTTCTCAACTTCCTACTAAGACTAGATGAAACCATTCTGCACGTGAACACCAATGAAAGCATTGTCTTAGAGCTCAGGCAGCTGCTTCTCAAACTTTGCAATCCCCAAAAACACCTTCAACAAGCATTATTCCATTTTCTCCAAAATCTCCTAAACATAAGATGCATGATGGTTTTGATCCTATGCAAGTTAAAGATCCTATTTTTATAAATCTTGATGATGATATAGATGAAAATGTTATTCATGATGAAAATGCTACTTCTCTTCATTCTGATAGTGAATATGAATATGTTGATGTTGATAACCATTTATCTAACGAATTTTCTAAAGCACTTATCCTAGCTCCTAGACAAGAACAACGTGGCTTGGAACATGAACATAGCCCTTGTTTGGATCTTGTGATAGCTCCATCTACTGTGTTGGATGTTCCTCCTCTAGCATGTTCCCTACCTTCCTGAAATATTGATCAGCAAGATCGGGGGGTAGATGACGTGATAGACTAGTTTCATTAGCATAGCAGACTCTCTCCTCCTATTTTTCTTTTGTTACTTCTTCTATGTGTTATTCTCATTCTTCCATTTGTTGTCCTTAGTGTTGTCTACTTGAGGACGATGCGAAGCATTGAGATCTCCTTTGGTCTCTCTCATGTTGACTTAAAAGACACATGTGTTCCCTTCTTCTAGGTGACCTTCCTTGATTGGGGAATGAAGAACAATTATGCATACATACATATGATATACATGAATTATCATACAACATACTGACCTTGAGGAAAGTGAAGTCACCTCGTGCTTTGTGTTTTGTGCCTATTATCCTTGGGTTTATCTCACACTTGGGGGCTAAAACTTTGTGATAACGTGCTCCTTTCCTCCTCATTTTCTACATGTATCACTACCTTAAAGCAATCACCCCCGTTGAGGTGTGTGCGATCGCTTTAACATAGGGGGGCATAAACCCCGTCTATCCCTTCAGGATACTTGAAAATTTCTTGGCGAACTTATCTTTGCCTTGAAAATTTTTGGTATTTTTCTTACATGACTCATAGTGAAGGAACCTTACTACTAACAGTCATGGTTCTCCCTCGTGATCTTCCCTTTTAGTTTGTCAATCGAAGTCGTAAGATCCTTAGTCCACTGGGGGCTTGGTGTGTCTTGCCTCCTTGACATGGTGAAAGTCTTTCAATGTTGTTTCCTTGTACTTTACCGAAGTATGAGTGTACGCTTATACTCCCGCTAAAGTGGGGGCTAAATGTAACGTCCTAAAATTATGACACTTGCAATTTCGACTGCATTTGGGTCTTCATGATGGCGATGCAACACTGAACCTGAATGGAGACCCCGAAACTTGTTCATGGCATCAAAAACTACATTTTTCTACACCCTGGCCTGATCCTCCTTGCACCTTGCTATCCTGGGAGGTGGGACCATGGTGCCCAATGCCCTGGTCCTTCAGGACCATGGCGCCCAGTGCCCTGGTCCCCCAGGACCATGGCGCCCAGTGCCCTGGTCCCTGGCCCTATTTTGGGCCCGGTCTCTTATGGGGCTTCGGGTCTTTAAGTTTGCAAATTGGAAAATAATCTTCCTAGGTTGGCCTAAGGTCAAAAAAATTAGTCTTTTAACCCTAATTGACAAGTATATAAACTACATTTCCTCTCCCATTTTGGTAGATGGAAAAAAGAGGGAAGCGATATTCAAACATTCAAGCATTCAAGCATTCAAGCACTCAAGCATTCCTTCAAGCAATTGATCATTCTAAGTCTCCATTCAAGGCTAAGTGTTGCATTCAAGACAAGGATTCAACCATTGAAGAGGAGATCACATACCACATACAACATACAACATACAACATACAACAACATCTACACCTTCGCATGTAAGAATACAAACATTCTTACAACAAGGTACTAGTACTTGTTTTACATTACAATCATTTACGTTTACAACATTCTCATTTCTTGGTTAATTCCAAAATTGGGGTTTGACCTAAGGGCAAACCCCTAATCCCTAACCCCCCAATCATCCTCACTTTTCTATGTGTAGGTTGCAGGTATGCAGCTGTAATTGAAGATCTAGAATCCTTGTGCAGAGACGAATAGATCCCCCTTCGTTTCGCGGATTTTTCGGAGGATCATGTGCATGCCGGGTGCCATCGTCCCATCAAATTTCGCTCAAATTTGCATGATAGTGTCATCTCAACATTTTACTACTAATTCCAGGTCCGTAGCTTCATCCTATATTCCTATCTTTGTTTATAAGTGAATCTTTCTCACTTTTTATGCATTCCTAGCTTAATCCTTCTATCTACATTCTTTACAAAAGAGGGTAGCCTTGCTGTCTTAACCCTTGAAACTCATTTAGAATCCAATCTTGCATTGTGTGGGATTGGATCTTGTGGGTTTCAACCCCTCTTTTGAATGTAAAGTCTCCCCTAAGTGAAAACTGTCTACCCTAGTGACCTCCTTCCCCTCTCCTCGGAGTGGTGGGGGGAAAACTTAGGGTTCACTTGCAATTTTGTGCTTTACAATCACATACATACATATGGTCCACTACTGCTCAACGTATCATACATACATGTCTTCCACTACAGCTCAATGAGCTACATCCAACCCTAATCGGATCAGAGGGTTTGACATCAATGACAACATTCACACAAATCTAATAGATAAAAGGTCAAGCCAAGTTGGTACAACCCCATAACTTGAGAGTTGTCCCCCGTAGACCCCCCCCACTACAGACTTGAGGTCATAGGAGCATCCTTCACCCAAGGACCGCCTACGTTCTCACTTCTAAATGGGTCAAAGTTACACATAGTCCTTCGACAAGATTTCTCTCAAAAGATGCCTATGCACGAATTCCTCTATAATTAAAGTTTCGTCAATATTTCCCTTCCATTAATAACACCTAACAATAGTTAGAAAATCATACATAGTTCTTAATTTAGTAAATGGTACTATAACACTTTTCTTTTTAAAGATATTGAGGTTTTGACTCAAAGTCCCCCCCATTATTATTCATAACCCAACTTGAACATCCCTAGGTTTTCCTTATTAGTATAGGGGATAATCCTATAACTCAACATGAAAATTACCTCAGTTTACATAAACACAAAGGAAAGCACTTCAATTTGAAACTTACAAAATAGGTTTAATATGGAGGTTCTCTTACCCAAGGGATCATTCTATATCTTTGAATCATAAGAAAAGTGTCTACCTCAAAAATCAAATGGCATTCTAAAATAATATAGTCATGTCTTAATATTGGATTAAAAAAAGGGAGACAAAATGACAGTAATGAAACTTATTACACCTATTTACACTACAATAGATTTTCCCCTTCCTTAGTTGGCCACATTATCTCTAATAATCTCCCAATTGAAAATTTTATCAGTCACATATATCCCAATGTACAAGTACACAATTGTTTTGTTCGCATGATTGGCATAACTGATGCAGATGAAGAATGATGAATGAACTGGTAAAGCACTATGTGTGACGACATTGTGATGAAGATATTGAGATTGCATGATTGGATGACATTGATCGATTATTTGTGTTGTCATTGATGGCAACTAATGACACCTAATGTTTACTATGTTTTATTTTGTCATCTAAGTCTTTTTGGTCTACCCGAAAGAGCTAACCGATAAAGAATCAAGAAATTGGGAATTAGGACATTAATTGGTGAACGAGGAAATATTTTTATTAGATCTGGTGATTGGTGATGATTGAAGTGTTGCGGTTTGGAATATGAGTTTGTATCATTGTAATATGTATTTGATCAGAACCGCATCATCTTTTGGTCATAGGAAGTCATGTTTATGAATTTTGTTATAATTTTGCTAGGGTTTAAGAAGGTTTTAAGGACTGCTATGGAATCCACTTAACCGGTAATGATTTTTGATTTGGAAGTGATCTACATCAAGTTCAAATCTTAGAGGTGACATGGTACAATCCACTTAGATGGATGAATTGTTAGTTTGGCACGTTTGGAGATGGAATTTCTTGGGAATCAGCAAAGTGCTTAGAAGAGTGTTCTAAGGGTTTGACTTTGTATCAGATCAAGTTGCTATGATGAAATACAATCACTCAATGGTTGATATTGTCCTGTAAAATTTTGTAAAGATCTATATGATGATCTAATATGATCTATGATAATCTATAGTCTAAATTCTTGATATAACTAGGGTTTACTAACCAATAGTGTTGTAAAGGTTATTACATTGGTATGGTTGATGTTTGTTGTGTTGGTGGTTTTTTGAGAATATTGTGAAGCCGAAATAGAGAGTAAGAAATTTGTCATGTGTTGTAGATTTGAAGCATAATTGGATCTGATCAAGCAAGAAGTTAGGTGCTATACCCAGATCATTCACTGTTGTTCCCTAACAATTGCAACAATCAAAATCCCTTAACTGGGTAGGTCCTAACATGCATTACCTTGTAGAATCCCCTAATAGGGTGGCTCAACATTAGAGTTCTAAATCAAGTAAGTGCATAAAGATGGTGGTCAAAAAGGGGGGTATAAGTGGACACTTTTTTTTCTCTAAAATCAAGGGAACCTAAACTTGGAGGCAAAATTTGAAAGTCATCCACTCAAGATATGAAGATAATCAAAGAACAAATATTGTAGTACTCTGAATCTAGTTTCCAAACTACTAAACTTTTTCAAAATTGGATAAGATTAAGGGGGTCCAATCCTTCACGCATGGAAAAATGACCTTGATTTTTTATTTGAAAAACATAACATAGTGTCTGACGTGCGCATCAAAAAAGTCATAGTTAGATTTAGTATTTTGACAAATCCTTTGGCAGAAAGATAGTTAAGAGTGAGCAATAGAAGATGTGTATTTTTTTGTCATGTTTTGTAATTTTTTGTTGACTATTTTTTTTTTATGATTTTTCCAATCTAGCACATCCTAAATATTAGGTACCTTTCGTGTGCGAAGCATAAGTTGCACTAAACAAATCGAAAATACAATTCTTTTTTTTTTTTTAATTGTAAAGAATCAAGTGCACTATAATAATATATAAATTTTTTAAAATTTGAATAAGTATATCAAAAGTTATTCAAAAAATGGTGCACCTATGTCTGTGAGAACTATGGAGACACTGGTAAAAGAAATTCAATAATAATAATATGTTATTGTTGTTCAAATTGAAAAAAAAAAATGGTTAGAAAGCTCAGAAGATGGGTGAAAATATGGTGGCAATTTTAGAAATACCCACTTGATGAAGTGTAAACCTGATGATGACAAAGTTGATAAACCAAGCTGATAAAATAAAACATGTCAAAAATGAGAGAATGGAGGGAAATCAAACTTCCAAACCATAGCATTGTCATCCAGGCCTATTTCCAAGCCTAAACAATCAAAAGAACATACAGGGTACTTATGGTTTAAAAAGCACGTACGGGATACTTATGGTGTAAGCAGTGCTTACGTGCTCTTTTTACTATAAACAACGTGTACTCGCTATTGCATAATATGATATTATATATATAATATTTGTATATACATATAATATATGTAATATAATATGTATATAATATGATATTGTATATATAATATGTGTATATACGTATAAAATATAATATATATATATGTATATATATACACATGTAAGTGTATTGTCTCTCCCTCTAAAACACATACAAGGTGCCTCTCTCTCTCCCTCTCTCTCTCTCTCCCTCCCTCTCTCCCCTTCTCCCTTCCTCCATACCCCATCCCTCTCTCTCTCCCTCCCTCTCTCCCCTTCTCCCTTCCTCCATACCCCATCCCTCCCTCTCTCCCTCTCTCCCCTTATCCCTTCCTCCATACCCCATCCCTCTCTCTTGCTCTCTCCCCTTCTCCCTTCCTCCATACCCCATCCCTCCTTCTCTTCTTCTCTCCCTCCCTCCACACCCCAGTGCAACCGTGTCTGCACTTCTATAGAAAGTGAATTTATTTCTTGTTTGCAATTTCCTCTTTGATTTTTATTATGGAGGCTCTCCTGAGAAAATTGACTCATGGATTTGTGTGTGTATATTGAATAGAAGGAATTAGGAGGAATAGGGTTTGAAAATGAACCACAGGTGTATTACCATGACAAACAAGGAAACTTGCAATAATATTTTTCTCGAATGTGTTTTTAATGAGCAAAGCAAATATAGAAAATAGTCCCAACAAAGCAACATGATGAGTCAGAGTACCTGCAATATGTTTTTCACAAGGAAACAACAGGTAGGAAGAGAAAGAGGGAGAGTAACATAGATGATGTCTTGGAGAATGATAGTGGTACGTATGCAAGAGTTTCCATGTTGTTACACAATGCCTGTCACCTAAAGAAATTAAAGTTTGTTGTATGCATGGTAGTGGTAGTATATGATGATCATCACTTGTCAAACAACTTGGAACAATACATACCCATGAAAGAAATCAAGTATGTAATTCCTATAGTCACAATCAAGATCAGTCTTATAACCTTGCAAATTTAATATCATCATATGTTTTGGAACTTTGGCAAGACTATTAGGGTTAGATCAAGCTCTTACACTTGCTTTTTAGTGAAGCCTCGTTGTTTGTTCGCTTGGAGTCTCATTATATGATGTTCTATTCATAATTTTAAATTTAATATATCATTTTATTAGCCCACCATATGACCCCTTAGGTGTCATTAGAGGTCGTATTGTTTCCTAAGAGGTCATATGGTGTCGTGTGACCCCTTAAGACACCATATGACCCCTTAAGACACCATATGACCCATAACAACACCATATGGTGTCCTAAGGGGTTATAGGATATCATATGACCCCTCGGGACACCAATGACCCATAACAACACCATATGGTGTTCTAAAGGGTCATATGGTGTTCTATGACCCCTTAGGACACTATTTGGTGTTGTTATAGGTCCTATGGTGTGCTAAGGGATAATATAGTGTCATATGACCCCTTAGGACACCCTATGACCCCTTAGATGTTGTTAGGAGTCATATTGTATTCTAAGGGTCATATTGGGTCCTGGATTCGATATCTCTTCCTCTCCCTCCCCCCTCCTTCTTATCTCCCTCTCCCTCTCTCTCTCTCTCTCCCTCTCTCTCTCTCTCTCCCTCTCTCTCTCTCTCTCCCTTCCTCAATACCCCATCCCTCTCTCTCTCACTCTCTCCCCTTCTCCCTTCCTCCATACCCCATCCCTCTTTCTCTTCTTCTCTCCCTCCCTCTTTCTCTTCTTCTATAATTCCTATAGTCACAATCGAGATTAGTCATATGGTGTCCTATGACCCCTTAATACATCATACGACCCATAACAATACCAAATGGCATCCTAGGGGTCATAGGATGCCATATGACCCCTCAGGACACCAATGACCCATAACAACACCATATGGTGTTCTAACGGGTCCTATGGTATTCAATGACCCCTTAGGACACCATTTGGTGTTTTTATAGGTCCTAGGGTGTGCTAAGGGATAATATAGTGTCATATGACCCCTTAGATGTTTTTAGGGGTCATATTATGTCCTGCATTCAATGTCTCTTCCTCTCCCTCTTCCCTTGTTCTTCTCTCTCTCTCTCTCTCTCTCTCTCTCCATACCCCATCCCTCTTTCTCTTCTTTTGTAATTCCTATAGTCACAATCGAGATCAGTCATATGGTGTCCTATATCCTTTCTCTCTCCCTCTCCATCATTCCCTCTCTCTCTTGTTCTTCTCTCTCTTCTCTCTCTCTCTCTACCTCTCCCTCCCTCCCCCCTCTCTCTCTCCCTCTCTCCCTCTCCCTCCTTCCTTCCTCTCTTCCTCCACCCTACTCTCCCTCTCCCTCTCTCTACCTTCCCTCCCCCTCTCTCTCTCCCCCTCTCTCCCTCTCCCTCCTTCCCTCTCTCTCTCCCTCTCCCCCTCTCCCTCCTTCCCTCCTTCCCTCCTCTCTCCCTCCACCCTACTCTCCCTCTCCCTTCCTCCATACTCCTTCCTCTCTCCCATGCCCCCCCTCTTCTCTCCCTCTCTCCCTCCCTCTACCTTCCCTCCCCCCTTCTCTCTCTCTCTCTCTCTCTCTCTCTCTCTCTCTCTCTCTCTCTCTCTCTCTCTCTCTCTCTCTCTCTCTCTCTCTCTCTCTCCCCCTCTCTATCTCCATCCACCCTACTCTCCCTCTCCCTTACTCCATACCCCTTATTCTCTCCCACCCTCCCCCCTCTTCTCTCCCTCTCTCCCTCCCTCTACCTCTCTCCCTCTCTCTACCTTCCCTCTCCCATCTCTCCCTCTCTCTCCCTCTCTCTCCCTCTCTCTCCCTCTCCCTCCTTCCCTCCTCTCTCCCTCTACCCTACTCTCCCTCTCCCTTCCTCCATACCCCTTCTTCTCTCCCACCCTCCCCTCTCTTCTCTCCCTCTCTCCCTCCCTCTCCCTCTCTCCCTCTCTCTACCTTCCCTCCCCACCTCTCTCTCCCTCTCTCTCCCTCTCCCTCCTTCCCTCTCTCTCTTCCTTTCCCTCCCCCCCTCTCTCTCTCTCTCTTTCTCTCTCTTCCTCCCCCTCCCCCCTCTCTCTCTCTCTCTTTCTCTCTCTTCCTCCCCCTCCCCCTCCCTCCCCCCTCTCCTCTCCATCCCTCCCCCTACTCTCCCTCTCCCTTCCTCCATAACCCTACTTCTCTCCCACCCCCCCCTCTTCTCTCCCTCTCTCCCTCCCTACTTCCCTTCTGCCCCCTCCTCTCTCACTCCCCCTAATCTCCCCCCCCCTTCTCTCTCTCTCTCTCTCTCTCTCCCCCTCTCTCTCTCTCTCTTTCTCTCTCTCTCCCCCTTCCTTTTCATTCACATCTTTTCTTCTACCAATAGTGGGTATAGGGTACTGAAACTATTAGTTCACTACCTTGCCATAACTTTTTTTAGGCAAAGGAGCACGTATGTGGTTCTTATTACTTGTAATCATGTACAGGCTACTGAGCCCATTATTTGATACCCTGCGATAACAATTTTTAGGCTTAGGAGCACGTAGACGCTAATTATTAGTCTAGAATGGGAAAAAAGAATACCGTTGGGCTTGCCAACATTTTATGGACTAATATTGCATACGTGGTTATTAATGTAGCACATATGTTGTACATAGACATTGTTTTAGTTTCCCAAGAGCCTCAACAACCTCAAAAGAAGTTTTTGAGGTCGTTGAAGGCCCCACTAGAACTATGTCTACACTTCTATCACTATTTTATACATAGAAATAAGTGAATTTTTTGTTTTTGCATGATTTCAAATTATTGAATTGTTGTTCTTATTATTTTTGTCAATATTATTGTGATTGTTTAATAGTTTGTTTCCAAAAAATAGTGATAAGATGTATATTTATGGTTATTTGTTTGTTTATGAACTTTTATTTACATATATATGTAATATGATTCTATTTAGGACAACCGATATCAACCATAGGAAAGAAAAAGTGAGGAATGATGGAACAACGAGAGGCTCAAAAGGAAAGACAAAGGCAACGTATGAAGAAATTACGTGACATAAGAACTATGGGAGAAGAAGCTATGTCATCCTTAACATCTCAATTAGATTGACCACATAGATATAATGCACCTAATGCAATTGAAGAAGAGACATTTGATTTACTATATGAACCTAATGCAATTGAATAAGATACCGCATTGAATAATCAATTAAATGATGAACATATGACACCTTCTCTACTCGATGAATTGAATGTACATAATGTACCGATGTTAACACCTCCTGGAATCATTCATAAGAAACTAAAGTATCTAACTGACATTGATGAGAATATATTGAAGCCAATGCCTAATAAACTGAATGAATGAACTTGTAGGAGAATGGTTAAAATAATATGGCAAAACTATTTTGAAAACTTAAATCAAACTGCAAGATGTCAATTGATTGTTCAAATGATTTCAAATTTGAATCTAGAGAGACAATGTAAATTCTAGGCCTAAGATCATCTGAAAGTAACAGTAAAAGAACTATTATGAGAAATATATTTGATACATATCAAGCTATTGGTTCAAAATCACATACTAAAGATTCTAATGCTACTTGATGTGTCATTACATCAACCATAATGAGCAAGAAAATAAAAAAAGATCGTTTGATAAGCAAAACAAGTAAGTTATTAAACATTAGTAGAACAACATTAAGTAAAGCATTAAAGAGGCGGGAAAAAATAGAGGAACCTAACAATAATTCTCTTTGGGCATTCTCAGGTAGACTACCATGCAAAGACAAGGTTGTTGTTGATGCACTTAAAACATTAATTGAATTTTTTTGGCATGACAACACAATAGTTTCACCCAACCAAAGAGATATTGTTAGAAGGCGAATTGGGTCTACAAATCATAAGCCACATGCCAAACACTATTTGGATATGACTCAAACTAAATTTTATGAAAGATTCCTTCAAAAGTTTCCTCAAATAAGAATTTCTCAAAGATTTTGTGAAATAGAAAAACCTTTTTATATTAAGATTAATCATGTATGCACCACGTGTTGTTATAGGATGCATATTGAATTTTCCATGTATTATGATATTTTTTCATCATATCTATTCTACTTTGCACACTAACGATGTTTTGCATGAATGTAATATATAAGCACCTCCTAAGTCGATAAGATAATTTATTTCAAGTGTGCTATGTAATAGACATGATGGTTGAATTTATTATAAGATGCTTTGTTTGGAAAGTTCTTGTGCTATATGTGGTGGTTTGCAACGTTTACCAAGATGCGTACATTTGGAGAGCACACATGAAATTGGTACGAAAATAGTTTCTTTCAAAAAATACAGGACAGTCACATATGGAGTTAAAGATGGAAAATATTTGAAGAGATGTGAGCTAGTGAAAAATGATATATGTGTAGCTCAATTTATGAAATTTTTTCATGAGAAACTAGTTTATGAGTACATAATGCATACACATAGAGCTCGATGGTTAGATGAGCAATTCAAGCTATGTAAGGACACATTTTCTCTTGGCACCATTATCTCTATCATTGATTTCACTGAAAATTATACACTACAACCTCAAAATAAAGTGCAATCCATGTATTATCACTCTACACAAGTTTCTATTTTTGTACACATAGCATTCATGCATGTAGATGATAGCACATAGGCGGATAGAAAGGTTGTAAAAGGGTCTCACTTCTACATAAGTGATGATCATACTCATTCATCAGAGTTTGTACAAGGATGCGTTAAATTTTTCTATGATAGTTTAAGGGAAAGGAACATACGATACAATTGACACTTAATATGGTTAGATAATTGCACCCCACAATTCAAGAATGCAAGGATGTTTTATTGGTTGACAAGGATGCATACAACAAGTGGTGTACAATATTTTTGGAATTTCACTAAGGCTAGACATGGTAAGGGAGAGCATGATGGTGCAGGAGCATGTGTGAAAAGAGCCCTAGCTAGGGAATAATTGAAGTATGAAGGTGGTGTTGAGTTGATAGATGCAGAAACAATTATGTGATCGTGTAAGTCTATGATGGGTCTAGGTAATCTAGGTACGTCAATGGTTCATAGATATTTTTGGTTGATCACTGAATCTAACATTGAAAACTATCTAGATTGTTGTATAGTTGCAGGATCAAGTGACATGCACTCATTTATGAGTTCAAATTCAAGTTCACTGGTAATTTATACGAGACAGATGGTATGTTTTTGCTCTTCATGCATGTATTGTTTGGGGGAAGAATGTGAATCACAAGAGCGGGTTGACAAATGGTCTTGTAGACTGTTGGTTTCCATTGATTCATATCAAATTCCCAAAGCACTACAATTGAGCTAGATGGAGACATCAGTGGATTTTGACCATGTATCTAACCTAGTGGATTCAGGTCATTTTTTGAGTTAATTTTTTTTGCAAGTATTCTTTTTGGTTCATTTTGTTGTACATCATACTTTATTTTTGGTATTAATTAACACTTTATAAAATGAAGGTCATGTGTATGTAGTTGTTGCAGAAGAGAACAATGAAGAAGGAACAAATTACTATTTGTGTCGTTGTGTTGAGACAAAAAGAAAATTGACAACCACAATCATTGACGGAGAGGGTATTGAGTACCTAATAGGGTCTATTGTCATGACATGAACATGGCTTTAGAGATACCCTATCAAGAATTCTGATGTTTGGTTGTTTGAGGAATTTAAAACACACAGACATATTCTTCATTTCTTTAACCTTGTTGTTGCAACAAATATTCATTTGATTAAGTATCGTGGTAGAACTCATAACAAGATTTTATGGAAAGTTCATGAATCTGACCACGAGGCAATACTTGACACAATACAGGTTAGAGCCGATCCTAAAGGCTCACTTGATTGATTCTATGGTTCAGAGTAGAATGATATTGAGAATTTTGTATAAATAATTGATGAATTGTTCTATATTTATTTTTTGTATATATAAATGCCCATGAGCTGATTTTTACATGTTTAGGGGCATAATTTTGTATATTTAAATGGCAGTGAGCTGATTTGTACATATGTACATGCCAAATTTTGTATATTAAAATGGCGATGAGCTGAATCACACATATTGTAATGCCAAATTTTGTATAAAAGCCCATGAGATTATTTGTATATTAAAATGGTGATGAGTTGAATCACACATATTGTAATGCCAAATTTTGTATAAAAGCCGATGAGATGATTTGTAAGACATTTTTTTGTATAATCAAATAGCCAAGAGCTGATTTGACCATATTTAGAGGCAATTTTTTTAATAATATGTGACAATGTTTTGTGACTATTTTGTGTGTCAATGTTTTGTGACTATGTTCTGAGTATATGTGGTGTGTCCCTGGTCAATCATGATCATTCTTGATTCTTGTCTAATCATGGAGAATTATTTGAGTCATTATTGGGTCATAGGGGTCATAGATTGAGACTCGATACAATTTGAGCAAAAATTGTCATTGTTGTAAAAAAAAAAGTCAACAAAGTTGTCAAGCAACTTCTACATTGCGTCAGTAGGGTATGACTCTTGACATTCTGATGCTTTGGGATGCATGATAGGGGCATGCCTAGTGTAAAAATTCCCATGTGGATGTGCTCATGTCGTCGGTTTGCACACATGATGAACCAAATTAATTCTAGCCAATCTTGCAACTTTTCATTGCATGCAACTGATAGTTTTTGGAGTAGGCAAAAAAATGATACCAATTGAAAATGGATTTGAGTCATCAAAAACCAAGATAGAAAATTGTAGAGGAGCCTCACATGACCCCATAGGTTCAAACGGATCGACCATATGTGTCCTCAATTTGAAGAAACAGTCTGTCAAATTTTGACCATTTTTTGGACTTATGGCACTTGAGAGATCTCACCGATATGGTATGAATCTCGACATACCGATGCTTTGGGATACACAACAAGGGCATTCCTAGCATACAATTTCCCACACGGATGTGCTCATGACATCGGTTTGTGCACATGACCAACCAAATCAATCCTAGCCAATCTGGCAACTTTGCATTGCATTGAATTGATGGTTTTTGCAATAGGCAAAAAAATGCTACCAATTGAAAATGAATCTGACTCATCAAAAACCGAGATAGGCAATTGTAGAGGAGCCTCATGCAACCCCATGGGTTCAAACGGATTGACCACATGTGTCTTGGATTTGAAGAAATAGTTAGTCAAATTTTGACCATTTTTTGGACTCAGGGCACTTGAGACATCGCCTCGGTACGGTATGAATCTTAGCATTCCGGCGCTTTGGGATACATGAAAAGGGAATTCCTAGAATAAACCTTCCCAAACAGATGTGCTCATGATGTCAATTTTTGTGCACGATGAACCGAATCAATTCTAGCCAATTTGGAAACTTTGCATTGCATGCAGCTAACAGTTTTTGCAGTAAGCTAAGAAATGCAACCAATTGAAAATGGTTCCGAATAATCAAAAACCAAAATAGACCATTGTAGATGAGCCTCACATGACCCCACAGGTTCAAACAGATTGACCATATGTGTCCTTCATTTGAAGAAACAATCTGTCAAATTTTGATATTTTTTTGGACTCAGGGCACTTGAGAGATCGCACTGGTACGGTATGACTCTAGATGTTTTGACACTTTGGGATGCATGATAGGGGCATTCCTAGTGTAAATTTGCACACTTGAATGTGCTTGTGACATCGGTTTGTGCACATGATGAACCGAATCAATTCTAGCCAATCTTGCAACTTTGCATTGTATGCAACTGATGATTTTTGCAGCAGGCAAAAAAATGCTACCAATTGAAAATGGCTCCAACTCATCAAAAAATGAGATAAGCCATTGTAGAGAAGCCTCAGGCAACCCTTTGAGTTCAGATGGATCAACCATATGTGTCCTGGATTTGAAGAAATGATCCATCAAATTTTGACAATTTTTTGGATTTAGGGCACTTGAGAGATCGCACCGGTATGGTATGACTCTCGATGTTCTGACACTTTGGGATGCATGAAAGGGGCACAGCTAGCATAAACCTACCCACCCGAACATGCTTGCAATGTTGGTTTGTGCACATGACAAACAAAATTTGACCATTGTGAGCGTGAGGGTTCTCTCGCACCAAACACATATTGTTGTTTATATTCATATTGTTGATTTTTGTTGTTTATATTTATATTGTTGATTACATATGCAAATATCCATTTAAATTTATATAAGGGAAGCCACAAAATACAATGAATACACAATAATGAATTGAATAAAAGGAGTTTTGTAGGGTTAATTCAACATTTTAGAAATTTTATCAAATCATATTTCGTGATGGCAATGTTTTATATCATATATTTTTGTTGTTTATATTCATATTGTTGATTAAATATGCAAATATTCATTTAAATTTATAAAAGGACAACCACAAAATACAACAAATACAAAATAATGAACTCAGTACACATTGGATTGAATATCGATATATATATATATATATATATATATATATATATATATATATATATATATATATATATATATATATATATAAGGCATGTCTACCAAGTCAATACAAGTATTATGAAAATGTGGCATATGCCATGTCCAAATCGATATACAATAAAAATGTAGAATATATCTACATGTATTGGTCATTCTATGACCAAAACTAACACTATATGATCCTAAACTTGTGGTAGATCATCAAAATCAAACCTCTTCGATGCAGTACACGGCTCTGTAGATGGCTGTAAAACCACAATTCAAAAGCCAAGTTAGAATTCTTTTGTAGAAAATAGTTCAAAATTAACAACATAACTATGCATTTAACTTTAATTCCTTTGCAATTGAAATGTAGATTACCTCATCGGCTGATCTAGGAGCTAATGTCTTCGCTCTCCTCTCCTTATCACTCTTAGGAGTTTTCTTGAAGACATACTTAAATGGATCCACATTATGGCCATACCATGAAGGGGTCTATTGTAGATTAAATGTACAATTAATACAATGTACTAACATAAATATATCAAAAACACTTAAAAGCTATAATATAGAGAACAATGACATACCTATGCCTAAGATGCTTCTCTAATGGACTAAGGATGGCTCACCATCGATGTAGAAACTGTCACTATTACCTATACAATTTTTTTTCAAAGATTAAATACAATTAATATAATGATAAGTATTGAAGGTTAAAAACAATTAATTTTACATATCAAACAAAAGTCTACCGGATCCTGAGATGCTTCTCTAGTGCACACAGGAGGGTTCGCCATTGATGAAATAGGTATTGATATTTCCTATATGAAAAAATTATAAGATTATAATATATCACAAGTTCACATGTATGTGTGCATATAATCATGAAATCAAGAAAATAAAGTAGAGATACATACCTCCGCCCTCTCTTGATCCATGGGTGAATTAGGTGCATTCAACAAATCCGCATAGCTCAATGGCTATTGTACATGTAAAATAGACAAAAAAACACTAATCAATCTACAAACCCTAACTAATACTTGATTTCAACATTTTCAAACAATTGTACAACTAAAAATGTGTTCAATTACCCTCTTCCCATGTTTTGGCATCTTCAAGGAATTATTTTTCTTAGGATGAGCCCTAGACGTGGAGGAGGTACATAAAAAGGGTTATACAAAATATGATACCGTATAGCCTTGTAGGCCAAAATCGATCGTTGAGAGCGTGATGTCATCAATCTAGGACATTTCATCCCCATTCAACACCTACAAACCAAAAATTGGACCAAGCATTAAAGATAGTTAGTATAGCTTGTATTTTTTTGAATTCAAATTGTATGATTCTATTTTAACATGTTACAAAATTTATACCTCAGGCATTGAAGTTGTAGCTATACTAATTGGGGGAGGAGTATGGGATACCACTGCTACATCTTGAAATGCATATTATTTGTCTCAATTTAAATCAATGTATAAATGAAAATTCATTTATTTAATTATAAATTTAAAGTGATTGATAAATAAAAAGCTATGAATTCAAATCAACACACCTGTGTCTCTTGCTCATGGGAAAACACCATGTCCATCAACTCATCTGTCAGCGTGAAATCCTCAGTCATGCGGGCCTGACATCTACTCCCACAAATCATGCATAAATGAGATGAGGATACATCTGCACCAGCTTCATCATCTATCCCCGAGCAACTGATACACATATCCTGGATGGGCTCTCTATCGCCACCTAATGGCTCATCATCCAATACAATAGGGTGTGCTAATGACTTCCCATGCTGGATGATGGCACCAGTCAACATTGTGGCCGCCTGGAGAGTCTGTAGTTCCATCGACTCTTTCATCTATACTAGGATAGCCTGAAGCACGTTGGGTTTGGTTGCTAGGGGGCGGTGACTCTCCATGGGTAATCGCCTATGGGCTCTAGGTCTATCTTGGGCAAAGTCACCACCTCTACCATGGACCTCTCTCATGTCAAAATAGTTTGGGCACACATTGAGCACAAACTCACAATATAATTTTCTCAAAAAATATAATGGCACCTCATAATTATTACAAGGTGGATCATCAAAGACCATCCACCACCTCTGCCAAATAAGATTCTTCATCTACACATTGGTACACCAATGTATTGGAAACCTCTTTGCATTAATAGGTAATGACTGACTAGTTTTGGGATCAATGAAAAGGGCACATATTTGTTGTTTAGTAATAATTTTGTTTTTTACTCCATCGTATTATAGCCCATCAACATAGAATTGATGACACCTATCCCTAAAGCTTCCCCATTTGGTAATTTGTGTGGAAACAAATATGGCACCACTAGCTAATGTTTCTAGGCTAGTGGCGAGGGATTGATGATGCTCAAGTTTAGAAGTTTTCAATTTAACAATCAGTTTATTGATTTTAGACATATTTGGTCCTAATTGATTAATTAACTGCTCCTGTGTTTTGAGTGTGTGGTCAAAAGGATGAATTGGGGGTTATTCTTGTGTGTTTTTAGGAGGTGCATTTGGTTATTCTTGTGGGTTTTCAGGAGGTACATTTGGTTGTTCTTGTTGTCGATTAGATGAATCTGGTTTTTGAAACAAAAAATGAAAAAACCTAATCAAAATTAATGAAATTAAATTCAAAATGTAAAACAAATTGAACAAACGAGAAAGAAAGACAAAAATAAACAAAAACTAACCTTGATCCATAGCTTGGAGGACCAATCTAGCACCCCGTTCATGGTTTAGGAGAGGAAATGGAAAAAACGAAGTAAAAATGTGCTATTCACGGGTAAATGAGACCCAGTTTTTTTTTTAAATTTTTTTTTAATAGGCACCGCGTATGCGGTTATATTTGGATTATTAATGTGTATGTGCTCATTTTCCTATGAGCAACATGTATGCACTCATTTTCCTAGGTGTAGCCGGTATGCACTCATTTTCCTAAAAGTAGCGCATATGCGCTAGCTTCTCTAGGCTCAAGAAGAACAAACCTAAGCGCGTACGCAAGAATTTCAAATTTTAGAACCATGTACGCGCTACTTCTTTTTCCATGTTTTTCTTGGGTGGTGTCCACTTTTCTGACCACAATCTTTGTGTACATACCCTAGGACCTACATGTAGGGAAGGTGTGTCATCACATGCAATCTTGATGGGAACTTGGGAACCCGTCCCGACATCCATAATGCCCATGATGAGACATCTCAACCTTGAAGGAGCAAGGGAGATTAGCTTACCTGGATCACCAAGGTCTTCTCAACCATTCCCATATCTCTATAAATACCCCATCAATTATAAACTCTACACCATAGGCACTGAGAATGCCATTATTCTAGCCATTAACAAACCCTTCCATCGCCTTGGGATCATGAACATGTAGTTTTTTAATGAATGGGACAATGCCACCATTCATAATCTCAGTCCACAATTCCTTATTTTTCTCACACTTATGATACAAGGTTGGATCAAGCCTATTTTTATCTCTCCCCATGTTCAAATTACCATTGCCAATTCTAAGATTTACTATCTCTAAACCATACCAAAACCAAAAGACACAAAACCAAGAAACCAAGAACAATCTAGAAGCCTTAGTATTATGATGATATCAATTACTGTGGTGAGTAGCTTTACACATGTGAAAAGACTACATCATTTAAATTCAACCATTGAGAATCCACAAGACCTGTAGAATCCTTTCATGCCAGTTCACACAATTGCATCCAAGAACTTTCCCCTTCCCTCCATTTGATTTTCTCATAACCCACACCCAAGTTAGCGACATAGTCCACAAGCTAATTACGTTTTCAAAAAAACATGCGTGATTCGACCTTCATCCATCTTGGAAATCATGTCAAGGCAATCCTGGATTAGGTGTTTAATTGTCTTGCTATGATTTGTATGATTATTTGTTCAAATGATAAGAAATTTAAATTTAGAGAGACAATAAAAGTATTGGCTTAAGATCATTTGAAAACAATAGTGAAAAAAGTATAGTAAGAAATTTGTTTGATGTGCATCAAGCAATTGGTTCAACATCACACTCAAAAGATGCAAATGTTACTCAACATGTTCTTACATCAACCATAATGAGGAAGCAAACTAAAATACTTGTTTAATATGAAAAACAAGCAAGTCATTAAAGATAAGCAGAACAATTGTACACCATGCCTTAGGGAGCATGAAAATATTGATGATCTTAACAATATTCTTTTTGGGCATTCTCATGTAGATTTTGACAAAATGAAAAGTTTGTTGTTGATGCATTAAGACAATTAATTGAAATTTTTTTGGCATGACAACACAAGAGTTTCACCCAATCAAAGAGATGTTAGAAGGTGAATTAGATCAAGAGACTATGAACCAAATCTGAAACACTTTTTGGATATGATTGAAACATAATTTTTATGATAAATTCATTCAAACCTATCCTCAAGTAAGAATTAGTAAAAGGTTTTTTGAAATGAGAAAACCCTTTTATGTGTAGATAAATCATGCACACATTGCATGTTGTTGTAGAATCCATATTCAATTTCCATGCATTATGATATATATTATCTTATATGTTGTACTTTGCATAGTAACAATGTTTTGTAGGAATGTGTTATACAAGTACCTCCAATTTCATCAAGAGATTTTATTTAAAGTGCATAATGTAAAAGTGATGATGGTTGTGCCTTTTATAATATTATGTGTTTGAAAGGTTCTTGTGCTACATGTGGTGGTTTGCAAAAATTGCAAAAGTGTATACATTTAGAGAGTACACATGAAATTGGAAAGAAACTAGTCAATCACATATTGGGTTAAAGATGGAAAAGAGTTGAAGATATGTGAGTCAATGAGTCAAGATAGACCTATAGTAGAATTTTTGAGTATTTTTCAAGAGAAACAAGTTTATATGGCTACATAATGCACACACATAGCATGGTATTTGGATGAGAAATTCAATATATGTAAGGATAAATTTTCTCTTGGTACCATTGTCTCTATTGTAGATTTTGTAGAGAATTATATGCTACAACCTCAAAATGAAGTGAAATCCCAATATTTCCACTCTCAACAACTTACTATTTTTGTATACATAGCATTCATGCATGCAAATGATAGCATAGAGAATGATAGAAAGATAGTAAGAGAATATCACTTCTACGTAAGTGATGTATGAGGATGTTTTCAACTCTACTATGAGACTCTAAGGGAAAGGAATATCTGATACAACCGACACATTTTATGGTTGGATAATTGCACATCAAATTCAAGAATGGATGGATGTTCTATTGATTGAGTAGGATGCATGTGAGGATTGGTGTAGCCTTTTTTAGAATTTTAGTGAGACTAGACATGGAAAGGGAGAGGACAATGGTGCAGGTGCATGTGTAAAAAGAGCCCTTGCTAAAGAAGATGTAAAGTATGAATGTGGTGCTAAGTTAACATATGCAACAACAATTGTGCAATGGTGTAACTCGAAAATGGGACTAGGCAATCAAGGTAATTCTACTATTTCTTGATATTTTTGGAGAAGTTGAAAGACTTATCTATTTGAATGCTAGCTCCAATTATCACACCTTAACAATTGAAGAAGCAAAAAGATATATAGACCAAGGAGATATAAAAAAAATAGAGTATAAATAAACTAATGTTGGAGAAATCGAAAGCTACACAACAAACTCAACTAGAGACAATGGAAGAAACAATGAAAGAATAAAATGAACAACATAATCACAAGTGGATATAGGAAGCATATTTCACATGCAGAACTTTAAATTGGGGAATATCATTCACAAGACAACCTAGGATTAGTTTCTAAACAAAAATGCTTAAAATTCATAATAGATAAAGGAATTTATAAAGGAAATACAAGGAAAACACCCTAACATAAAATGGGACCCTTCACAAGTGACTCTGATACAATTGAGGACCTGAATAGATGAGTTACTCCAAGATCTCATCCTATTAAAGGATAATCTTGAATAAGAAGTGCAAACAAAATTTTAAAAGAAAAAAATGGATGGGGAGAGGAAAAGATTCACTACAACTTTAGTCTACCTTAGTGTCTTAGGTAAATACAACAAAGAATATAGGGGTAGAAATTAATCAACTATATCAATACTATTTGCAATGACCAACTATTGTAGACACTATTAAAATAGAAAGGGCTAATCTAGAGCTTTGGATCCTCCAAGAATCATATAATTATGATGCCCTCAAAGATATGGATGGATGGTAGAGAGTGGAAATTGATGACCTCCATAATTAATACCAGCAAGTCTAGGAGCAGAAATATAAATCCTAAAAGAGATTCTAGAAATTGAGAGAGATTATTAGCCTATGGTTGGCACACGTTACCAAAATATTTCATGAGGCTCAAAAGTTTCTAAAGACCATTCACATAACAACTAAACTTCTAGAAGGTAAAATATAGATAGTCTAATTACAAATACACATTCAACTTTAAATGGTGAAAAAATAGTGAGATGATAAATTCAATTATCTTAAGGGCATCCTTCCACTGAATCTACCTTGACTTGAGGACAAGTCAATGTTTTTAAGAGGGGATGATGTTACAAGGGAAAGAGGATGCAAACATGGATTCAAATAAGCTGTCACATCTTACCATAATAATTCTCCAAAATACAAGCTTTGTAGCATAGGATAAAGTATAGGGATACTATCTAAGGGCCACATCCCTTATTGTAATTATAAGTATATAGTGAGATTCATTCACCCAAAATATGGTGAAATAAGGTGAATATTAGGAAGTGAATTTATGAATATAAGAAGATATAAGGATATGTAATTAATACGAATTGAATATAATGAATACAAATGATTTTGACTTCTGATCTATTATGTTTGTATGATGTTCTTATTCTAATTGACTAATCTTAGGTTCAAAATTTGTTCCTTCTTTCCTTAATAAGAGTGGGTCTAGGGTAGAAGACTACAACACTGAAAATCCTTAGGGTAGGTAAATTTGGTCTGCATCCCTCATATTTCTTGCTAACAAGCCCTAAACACAAGTTTAGAGGTAGGGTAACTAGCTTTGTCTTTTTGAGGGTGCCCAAGTTAGGTTTTTACTTCCTATGTAAATTTGTAAATGGTTGGGCATTATATTTACAAGAAAACATACATAATTTTAGTGTGGAAGCCTTACCAAACATTATAATCTACAAATATTTAAAATTAATGAATATCCATTCTAGTTTTTTTCTTGATACTCTAATATTGGTGATGATATGCTTCCTTTTTTCTCTCTAAAATTGAATAACTTGGTAAAATATTTGTTATTGCACTTTTATAAAGTTGTTATTGGATTTTAATCTGGAATACAGTTGTTAATTTGCATGAAACTTGAAATATCTCATGTTATATTTTTCTTGGATGCTTGTATTTATATTCTAATCATTACAATTTTTTTTTATCTCATCTAAACTTTGAAACATGAAAAATAACTGTAACTTATCATTCTCTAATTATTATTTTTAATTCCTTTTTTCTTATCTTAATCATCTTTTGATATGTGTTTTTTCTATTGGATAATATACATTAGGTTTCAATCAAGGAAATTTTTGAATTAACTTATGTTTGATAGGATATGATAGGAAAATAGTTTAGGAATCAAGCTTTAAATAACCAAACCTTCTATTTTTTAGAACATCCAAATTCTTGATTATCTATCTTTGATATGTACCAATAATGGTACCATATAAAAAATCACATAGGTCACTTATCTTTTTCAAAATAGGCAAGACTTGACTCAAAATGAATGTTAGAGATGAACCTTTAGCTAAATTCAAGGGAAGTAGAGTGATATATCAATTTCACTTCATTAAGACACATGTCAAATGTTAAAAAAAACAATGGATTTTCATCCATGTGGGGATATTATATTAGTAAGATTGAAAGTTAGATTATTCAGGTAAGGTAGAATTAAAAATGAGAAATTTTTTTATTAAGATCTTAACAAGTCTTGATGAATTATTTTATCAATTTAGAGGAATTCGAAGGATATTGTTATTGATTAAATTATTATTTATAATTATTTAATAATTAAATGATGGATTAGGAACCATGGTGAATTTTTTATGTCTACGCTTACTAAAAGCTACATTCATGATGTTAAGGAACATTTAAGATTTAGTAAGAAACTTTTATTTTGATGGCGAAATATGTCAGATAAATATCATATACACAATGCCTTGGCTATTAAACATTTCCCTTTATTTACTAATCTCTATAATCATTATTTAGAAAAAAAATATGGAAAAAGTTACTGGATGCCTACAGTACCCTACAATAATCTCTAAATTTAGCTTGGGTTGGATGAAAGAAAATATGTATAATATTTGATTTAGTATTCTTAAAAGGTGAGACAATTGTAATTACATGTTATTTAAAATGTAATAATGACAAAATTAGAAAATTTTATTGAGTCTAAAAATAAGTACAGTTCAAATGGAAAGTTTAAAATTTGAATAGCTTTTCATGATAATAACTATATTTGTGTCAAAGAATATTTGGATTTTGGTAAGAAATTTTAATATTCAATATTTGTTTATTTTATTTATGGAATAATTTTGAAAAAATAAATGAAAATCATTTTACTAATTGAAATAGGGTTCCTCCCATAGTGTGTTGATTAAGTGGGGGTGTTGTTGTGAGCACCAAGGTACAAACCCTTGTTGAGCCAACCTAATCACACACATGTGACTTTGTTGATCCAATGTGCTCATGCATTTGTTGTGTATTTGAACCCTAGCATCACCAATTCAATTTTTACATTTACCTTTGCCATTTATTTTATTTTCAAAAGTTTCTTTTTTTGCTTTTGGCAAAATCTTTTTAAATTTTTTTTTTATTCAAGCTATAGTTGTAAATGAAATGCACTCTTTTAACACAAGTTAAATCAAGAAGCAAACTTTATATTATTTAAGATGATATAAATTAAAAAATCATTAAATGTCTTAAATATACTATAATTTCTTATAATTACTAATTTCTATCATCATAATTTTAAAAAATAATACAAAAGTTATTGAATATAATATTGTTAGATTTAGTTTTTTTTTTGTATTAATAATAAGGATTTCAAAAAGTTACAATTATACAAGAACGAGTCCAGGCCTCATAGAGGCAGCAAAAAGAGAGTATGAGGCATGGCCTCCCAGCAAGAAATCAAGAGATAGTAACCAGAATATACATGACAAAAAAGGGGCCAACAACAAAATTAATACAGCTTATAGTAGGATGCCATCAATGGCATCAACCCAGGTTGTCCACCCCTTTTCCCCTTCAATCCAGACAACCTTCTTCCTTTCTTGTATCTGTCTCAGCATAGCCATCACCTCTTTTTTGGTATTCTTGTTCTTTCTGACTTCTTGGTTCATTTTGTTTAGGGTCTTCTCAAAAGCTTTAATGTCCTCCATGTTCCTCCTCCACTCGTAACCATGCTGCATCTCATATACTAAAAAAGTGGCGTGACCGGTCTTCAGGAATCTCCTAAGCTTGTCCTTATCAATCAACATCATGATACGGACCTGCAAAAGGATTTTAAAATATGTGAGTTTACAGAAAAACTCAGTAAGGGACCGGGGGTTGTCCTGATACCTTTCCTCGTTCCTGCACTTCTAGAGCTGCCAAAGGATGTTAGAAGATAAAATATACCAAAAAAGATTAGTATCCTTTTCAATCCCATAAATATGACTAGTTACAATATTCATAATAGTGTAATCAAGTGGATAAGATATATCAAACATTTGCCAGATCCTTCTTGCAAAAGTACAATCGAAAAAAATATGCCTACTGGTTTCAGGCATCTTACAGATGTTGCAGTAATCAGTTTTAGCTTCCAAGTTTCTGACAGGGAGTCTGTTCAACAATAGCAGCCATCTAAAATATTTGATTTTTGGTTCAATGGGTCCTTTCCAAAGGTGATTGAGGAGTTTCTTCCAGGAGCAGCTATCAAGGGAGGTATACTAGAGAGCATTAATATGATCAATAATGGATTCGTTGTGATTAATAACATTATATATGTTTTTTGCCTTAAGTTTGCTAAAGATGCTACCACCAGGCCACTTGCACTGAAGGACTCTATTGGAATCCACATCGCAAGTCACAGGGAGATCTTTGGTGGCTTTGACAATCATATTGTAGGCTTTTTTTTGCGAGTCAGGAATGTTGAATTTAATTTTAAGATCATTCCAGGGTATAAGTTGATTATGCTCAAATAAGTCAACCAATTGGGAAATCCCTTTTTTATTCCAAATTTTAGTAGAGCAACCTTGTGAGAGGGCTAAGGGCTTACCAGAGAGTTGCGAATTCCACCATATAGATCTTTCACCATACAGAGTTTGACTATCATGGAAGTCCTTGTTGTACACAAACTTTCTAACTTGTTCCCAAGCTTTCCAAATGGAGGAAAAGACAGCAGAGCCATGGACCTTAATGGGAAAGTTCCCCATGATAAGATCAGAGAGGGGCAGGCCTTTCCAAGTTTTAGCATGTTTAGGGAAACCCAATTCAATGTTGTTTCTAATGAGGATTTTCCATGGGGAATCACCCTCCATAGAGTGGAAGATCCACTTGGCGGCAAGAGCAACCCCCTGAGTTCTAAGATCTTTCAAGCCCAACCCCCCAAGTAAGCTGTCCGTATGGCACCATTGCCACTTAATAGCATGAAGTTTTTTCGATCCTCTGCCATCGAACCATAAGAAGTTCCTAATAGCCTTTTGGATCTCTAAGATCTGGTAGTTGTTAAACATCCAGGCCGAAGAGTAATATATGTTATAAGATGAGAGAATCTTTTGGCAAACCTGTACTCTGCCAGCAAGAGAAAGGAACCGGTTATGCCATTTATTGAGTTTGATGTTAATTTTGTCCTTGATCCAATTCCACATGGCCTTAAGAGAGGGGTCAACAGAAAAAGGAATACCAAGATACCGAACAACCAAATGGGGACCTCCCCATTGATAATGGAACCTATTGCTCCAGTCAGGAGGGGTCTCATCCCACCCAAGGCAAACAGATTTCGAGTAGGAGATCTTTGCTCTGGATATACTGTAGAAAGTTTTAAGTTTGCATTGGAGAGCTTCAAAATTACTGTCACGGGCCTCAAAGAAAATAGTGGTGTCATCAGCAAACTGACTGGTGATGAGCTCCTCATTATTAGGGAGCCGGATACCTCTAACAACAGGGGACATAGAGTGATCTCTGAGAATATAGTGGAAAGCTTCGGAGGAGATCACGAAGAGGGCAGGGGCTAAAGGGCAGCCCTGTCTGATGGATCTCCCAAGCGGGAAAGCATCAGACAAGGATCCGTTGATATCAATCTGGGCAAAGACATCATTCATCATCATTTTAACAAGATTACAAAATCTGGTGGGAAAACCAAAAGCTTCGAGAGTCATGGAGATGAAATTCCATTCTACACGATCGTAGGCCTTCTCGAAGTCTAACAGTAACATGGCACAATTTTGCTGGGAGAGCTTTGCCCAATTCATAGCCTCCCAACTAGTTATAACATTTTCTAAAATGTATCTTCCCTTAATGAATCCAGTCTGCGTTGAACTAATAATCTTAGGGAGAATATCCTGAAGCCTAAGTGCAAGGATTTTGGCTAAGATTTTATAGGACACATTAAGAAGAGTAATTGGTCTCCAATTTTTAATAAGAGCTTTATCTTCCTCTTTGGGGATAAGTTTGATGATTACCCTATTGATGTTTCTTCCTAAGGAACCTCTTTCTAATGCATCAGAATAAACTTTAAGAAGTTCATGACAGATCCATCCAATGTTGGTTTTATAGAATTCAGCAGGCAAGCCATCGGGCCCGGGGGCCTTGTCTTTTTGGAGGGAGAGGATTTCCTTCTCGATTTCTCCCAAGGTGATCTTGGCAGAAAGGATAACAGCATCATGATCAGTGATCTTTTTAGGAATAATGGAGAGACATTGGTTTCTAATGTTATTAGCTTCCACAGAATCCTCAGAAGTAAAGAGATTCTGGTAGTATTTTGCAAAGGCTTCCTTTATCAAATCAGGGTTGGTGATGTCCTGATTATCAATGACAATTCTACCAATAGATTCATTAGTCTGTTTATGCTTCAAAAGATTGAAGAAGAATTTGGAACCCCTGTCACCGAACTGCAGCCAATTAGCTCGAGATCTAATTTTTGCACCATGGGCTTTGGCCTGAAGATGTCGGCTAAGAGCATTCTTAGCATAAATGACCTGGGCAGTAAGATTATAGTCAGAGGGGTTGGCTTGAATGTGAGATTCAGCAACCTAAATATTAGCAAAGAGGGTCTTCTCAATGCGTCTATAGTCTTTGGCTCTTTTCTGGCCAATGGTTTTAAGGAAATTTTGCCAAGTAGTAACATTTAGGTCCCATTTTTCAATATTATTAAGGTGAGGAAAATGACTTTTATTAATCAGACTAATGATATGAACAGCAGCTAAGACTTCCTCATCTTCCAGTAGACTAGTATTTAATATGAATTTAGAATCAGAAGCCCTACAGTGAGTCGGGGAGTTGTTAAAAATAAATCTGGTTTTTATGGGGTGGTGATCAGAAAGAATGGTAGATGTGGCAAGAACAGTGTTACCCCATTTATCTGGGAGGACAGAGAAAAGATTCTTGTTGGCATAAAACCTATCTAACCTCGAATAGATTCTGTTAGCCCCTTGCTAGAAATTGCACCATGTGTGCCAAATTCCAGGAGAGAGGTCCTTATTTCCAGCAAGGGGATCATATAGAAGTTTGTTAATTTTCATTCTAGATCCCAATGAAGTTTTTCTCCATCCTTCCAGGTAAAAGGGAGTCCTCCTTCCTTATCAGCCTATGATTCGATCATATTAAAATCCCCCCCCACAATCCAAGGTAAGTCAGGAAGATTATCAATCCAGTCCCAAACGGTTATCCTTTCTTTCCAGTCATTTGAAGCATAAACAGAGCATATACCAAAACTGTTATTATTATACTTAATAGTAACCCAGATAGCATGATTGCATGGTGATACTCCATGATCAATAATGCAAGAACTCCATTTAGGATGAACAAGAAGAGCAACCCCTCCTTTTCCTCTAGTGTGAAGAGTGTGAAATTTAACAGCATCCTTCCAAATATAGGCCAGATTATTATAAAGGGTGAAATCCACTACTTTGATCTCTTGGAGCATCAAGAAGTCCAGGCTAATTTGGGAGTCAATGCATTTTTTTATAACAAATTTCCTATCCGGGGACTCTAGACCCCTTATATTCCATGAAACGCAATTCATTGAGAAACAATGTTCAGGGGAAGGTCCTGTATAGCCACTCCCTGGATGGGAGTCACATTATTTGGGGAGGAATCCTCTTTCTTTTTATTACCAGAGTTTTTATTTTTTGACCCCATAGGTCTTCCTCTTCTTTTCGAGATGGGAAGATCATCCATACCATCATACTCATAATCCGACTCAAACAGTGTCTGCTTGTCTTCTTCCATGGCCTGCTTGGTGCTACAAGAGACCATAGTGGGATTACATGCAGGTATAACTTCAATAGTACAATCATCTTCTATTTCTTTAAGAGCTTTATGTGAGTCAGATGTCTTAGAATTAGTGCAAGTTTTATCAGTAGGATCGCACTTTTGAGGGAAAATAGAGACAGGGCTATTTAAACAGGGGGGAGCTTGCGGGGATGAAACATCTTTGTTTTTGTTA
The DNA here is from genome assembly GCF_030272615.1 of Cryptomeria japonica. NCBI lineage: Eukaryota > Viridiplantae > Streptophyta > Pinopsida > Cupressales > Cupressaceae > Cryptomeria > Cryptomeria japonica. The sequence continues at coordinate 290,294,175 of NC_081406.1, read as the reverse complement.
ACTTTTCTTCTCCTTTTCTTGGTAATGGTTAGGAATCCATCCGAGTTACCCGCAGCTGTTTCAGTGTTATGCAATGATAGAGTATCAGAACAATTGGGGATCTGTGGAGGGGCAGAGGCTGTGAAAAAGGGTGTGAAATGGAGGTTATTTTGAGCATTTTGGGTGTCTGGCCGAGGTGTTTGAGTATCAGAAGCAGTATGGACAGGAGGAGCTTGTGGGGTGTTATCACTAGTGGTTTTATCAGAGGTAGTAACCAATTTCTTTTTAATAATTGGACAGTCTTTACGTCTGTGACCTTCTCTTCGGCATAGAAAGCAGGCATTCAACCCACCAAGTATTTCAATAGGGCATGTTATCCTTTCGTTAGCTATATTCACATTTAGGGCTTCTGGTATATCAATTCCCGGTTTAATAGCTATGAGGATGCGGGCATCAAGATGGGGAACTAACCTCACAGTATCATCCATTCGGATGACTCTACCCAGGGGTTCCAAGAGCTGCGGAATAAATCTCCATAGGAAGGGGGGGATATGTTTAACCAAGACCCACCTAGGGGCGGAGAGGGTGATGATTTCTTCATGAATGGCTTCGGGTGACCATGCCAGAGCGCGGAAGGAGGTGGAACCAACATTCCAATATTGTTTTTTTAGAACTTCAGCCTGTGATTCCTGTGAAACAAAAAAGATAACATACAAACCTCGCTGAATTTGTCTGCAAAACGATATGTGAAAACCTAGTTTCAAACTCCAGTAATTGTGAAGCCAGTCATCGAGGAATTTGCGAGGAGGACATTTATCTAACTCCACAGCAGAGAAGAAAATTGCACAATTTCTAAGCCTATTCTTTTCGTTCAATATTTCAACTAACATTTCTAGATTAGGCATAACAGAGAATGGGTTATTAGAAACCCCAGGGCCCTTACCGGAGTTGGGCGCTCCATCAGGTGTCGAGGATATGAACTTAGCACTAGCGTCAACCGCCACTCCAGCCTTCGACACTGCCTCTGCGAATGTTTTTGGTCTATTAATGGAGGTATTATCAGGTTTTGGAGGCCTGGGCAGAGAGCCATTAATGCCATCCGATGGGCATTCATGGTTGCCGAGTGGTGAAATGGGTACGGGAGCGGGTGAGCCATCGAGGGGAGGACAGTTATTTAATGCCATTCTAATTAAAGGCGAAGTTGGAGTAAACACACCTGGCCTGACATCGCCGGAAACCGCCGTCGTCTTCCCACCGTCGCCTGCCACCTTGTCGCCACGTAACGCACAGAACGAATAACGATTGATGCAGAGAAACGTCGAAAACGCAGAGCAGCAAATATTTCCTCAATCGAGTTTTCAATTAAAGACAATATATAAAATAAAATGAAAGAAAATATATAAAATATCTTTTTTAATATTAAAGACAATTATTTTTTTTATCTTCAAAACATAAAATTGACCATATTAAAAGTTTATATTCTTTTAAAATAAAAATAAATATTACACAGTCATTCTTCCATTTTTAAATAGAGTAACAATAATAAGATTAAATTTTATATTCTTCCAAAATAAGATGACAGTAAAGACAATTATTCTTAAAGATAGTGAATAAACCCGAAAATTGATGTATGGATTATTTCTTCCGACACACTTAAAAACTGTGTCTGGAATCGAGCAAAGCCATGTCAGTTATTTAAAAAAGCAAATCAGATTGCACTTTACTTTCGAATATTTGTTAACCTTTGGAAGTGTTTAAAGACCGCATATTTTTGGAATACAATACATCTTATGGCTGTCTCAGAGTTCTGAAATATATTAGTGAGTGTTAGAGTGCTTGAAAAGCAATGCAGTTGCAGCGAGAGGACTTGGTAATGTATGTGGGCATAGCCGTCTTCGTTGGATTGATAGTGTACGATGTAGTTTCTGCGTTCAAGAGAGGAGCGTTGTGGCTTCCCAGCAATTATCTGGTACAATGTGGTTTGATTTTACAGTTGGTTGCAGTGGCAGAAGTGAGGAATGTAAGCATTTCTAGAGCACACCAAAAAGAGCAACTGGAAAAATTGATGGCGAAGCAGTTATCGATAGATTCTGCAAGACTCACGCTGTGTGTGTTCATGGGTTACTTGCTGCCTGGCATGGCCACTACAGCGTATAGAGGTGTTTGGACTACCATTGCTGCGTTGCTTGTAAGTTTAATCATTCATATTTTTATGGAGAGTTTCATTGCGATACAGCTTTATAAAACGGGCAATGTCATAGAAGTTATGAAAGAAGATTGGGTGTGGTTAATTGTCTCAGGGGGGGCTCTTTTATTAGTACTTTTTTGTTTCTTTTTGCTTCTAGCTTGGGCAGTTTTTGCTGGCAAATTCTACCGTGACAATCTTTGTAGTAGGATCAAAGCAATCCATGATCAAAATAGTAATAATGTGGAGGAATGGGAACAGTTTAGAGATCAGATGCTGAAATCATGGATTGTGGCTCGTATTTGCCGACCTGAATACATTTTATCAAGATCAGTATTCAGCGCAGCAGTGGGATTGCTGGTAACATCTTGCGTTGGATTCTTTGGCGCTAAATTTGTATGGTTGAGGTCTGTATTGAATCAGCGATTGGGCTTGTTTGTTTTTCAGTCAATTTTCATCCTAGTTGGATGGCTTGTTATTGTATACAGATTGTTGGCGCCGCTTTACCATTTCATGTTATTCACACATCAATCTGCAACCCGCATATCAGAGTTTCGAAGCTTTTTTGGGATATTTTCAACGCCTTTGTTCCATCTATTATTGAGCTTAAAATCAAGCTTTGCGATTAACACATGGCTACAAACTATTCTATTTGTGCTCCTCCTCCCATTTCATATCGGGTTCTATATAGTGATCGGTATAGTACTCATTATGATAGAAATTTTTACACTTATTGCGCTGCTCCTGATGTTTTTGATCCTCCTGTGTTTGTTGGTGTCTTGGTGGGTCTTTGGTAAGAAGGTTATAAGGAAATTTTTCAAAGTTGACACAAGGTTGGGAAGCTTGTCGTCTGGAGATTTTCATAAGTACAAGGTAGCCTTGGAGAGCTTGTTAATGCCTGTAGATGAAGTCGTCAGTTTGTGGATGGCTAATGAACATTTTTACAATCATGTAAAGCGTAGAATGGAAGAGGCTTATGAAAAAAGTGCCAGCTGCAAGGAGCTGATTCAAGTAATTGAAAGCTGTCTTGACAAAAATAATCTTGGATTCTTTGCAAATGAACTAGTTGAACCATTGCCAAGTGTAAAAATGTATTTCCCAGCTCTCAAGGAACCTCTTTGGTCACTAACTGTTGTGTCTTTACTCAGCATAATCATTGAAGTCACTCCTTCTTTTGATGTGGACCATAGTGCTGTGGATAATGCTATGAAAGCTTATAACCAAGCATATAGTCTCATGAAATTGGTGGACTGTCTAGACAACATATATGTTACAGTGGACTTTTTTGGCTCCGCCAATTTGGAATCTTTTATAATAAGCAAAGCATCATTAGTTGGGTGGAACCGGGTGAACGAAATGTACGAGAAGAGGAAAGGGAAGCGACGAGCAACAGGAGGAGCAGAGACTGCTCTAACACTTGAAGCCGCTCTGGGAATCATCCGAAAGAGGTTCGAGGAGGCAGAACACCGTCTTCGAAGAAATCAAATGCTGGAAGAAGTCCCTAGTACACGTGTCCTAGGAGCAGACTGGTTCGGCATGGCACAAAGCTACGCCAACTACAAGGTGTATAACTTGATCCTCAAAGATGAAAATTGTTACAGCACTGTGGATGATTTAAGGGAGAATTTGTTCGCCTTCTTAAAGGATGTGATTTCCTCTTGTGTCTTACAACTCCCTCATTTGCTGCTCACCAGTAGTAGGGATTGGGCTTCGAAATTCGAAGAGGAAAAAATATACGAAGCAGCTAAAATGGTAGGTACGGTACAGGGAGTAATAGATGCAGCCACAGAAAATCGAAGAAGAGGAGCTCCATGATCGGCAGCAATTGAGCTTTAATATATCCTTTTTATGTTCTCTAGATAATCATTTCTAAGTTATTTGTGCTGTTTCCAAACTCGTTTCTTTTTCAGCTCATTTTGTAATAGTCGTTGAAAGGAAAATCATAATATTTATAGGTTGTTTGTTAGGTTCAAGCTTTGGATTGTACTTTTTGAGAAGGAATTATGGTCATTTATACTTTTTAAACGAGGTTTCAAGAGATCTTTTATGTAATGTCAGCGAATAGTATTTAAAATATAATTACAATTATTTTGTTGGTTTGAATAGGAAATAATACATTAAAAATGTTTTTTTCTCATAGTACGTATTCTGGTTTTGGGCTCTCATTCTTCGCGATTACTTGGTTTTTATCGCTAGCTAGTTTCTACAGTTATGTGAACTTTCCGGCCTCTCCCAATTTCATTTGTTAAGAACAATACGTTAAAAATGATTGATTAAAGTTTTCAATAAACTTAATTTAGTTTTGTATTGTTTTATTTTATTTTTGTAATCTGACCATTTATTTATTTATGAATGAATAATATTTAATGATGTTTTTTATTAATTTTAAAATATGTTAATCTTTTATGTGAAAGTTTAAGATAAAAGATTAAATAAGAAAAATAATAAAAATGAATCTTTGTTTAAAACAATGGAAGTGATAATTTAAGAATTTAATAATTTAGTTTCCTAAAGGGAATTTAAATGAAATGTAATTTGAACTTAATTTGATTAAGTCTATAACTTTGTGAGGTCCTTTGGATATGTAAAGGGTCTTGCTAGCTACCAAAGTATACTTGTTGAGTAACATACATAAGAGCTTGATTCAAGAATAGATATGTTGCAATATGTATTCATATTTTAATTTGAGATGAGTATAATCATTAAATAATAGAAAGATTAAATTTTTTATTAGCAATGAAATTAGTGATGTCAAATGATTAAAATTAAAATTTAATTATGATAAGATGGAATCATAGTTGTTTCATTGAAAGTAAGTTGCATTGAATACAAATTACATTTGCAATGTTTGTAGCCGTTGATCAACACTACATTTATTATAATGAATGTTAGATAAATTTTACTTAAATTTGAACCTTAGACTTTTGTTGTATTGAAACTTTTAATAGTTTGGTATAGTTATTTGTTTAGAAACAATGTTCAGTTAGCAAATAATTCATTGATCTTTTAGTGTTACTTGTATTTTCTACAAGCTCTTCATGCCTTTTTGTTGTGTCCACATTTGCAATAGTAAAATCAACCATTCAAGAAAATATATTTGAATTATGCAATTCAAGGAACACCAAATGTTATTAAGATAGAGCTAGTAGTCATTTTTGCAAAGAATAATGGAAGATTGAATATATTGATTATGCAAATAATGGGTTTGAGAAAAAGATGGTTTGTTGAGTTGAGCTCATTAAAAAATGCCTTTAAAAACCATTATTGTCATTAATTTAAATAAAACTCAAAATTTTGACTTCTTTACTATACCGTACCAAATTGAAAGTGTTACTCATAAAGAAATGCAATATAATAAAAATTGTACTACATTCTTTGTTAAAATTAAATTGTTCAAGTCGCCTTTTAATAGTATTTCTATCAACACAATTTTTTATTAAGATAGACAGGTTTTATAGGGACCCGAAACCCAAATCCAACAAAAAGGAAATGAGTAGTAAACCAGAGTCTAAACAACTACCAAAAGGAAACAAAAACAGGGGATACACTCCACAATACCTAACAAAAAGATGCTAAACCAGAGCAAAAAAGAAAATGCTAGAAAACAAAAAACTAACTATCAATAATATTTTTTTGGCTAAAATCTATGATTCAAAATTAGAAAAAGTAGTGACTAAAAAAAATCATACCATTCACAGAACAATTAAACATATCAATGTTACTTTGAAGTACTGATATTGTATTAATAGTTAGATTCCATTCACTGGGATACATCTAGCTTAGGCATTATCTCAAACAATTCACATGCATTGTCTATGCTCCTATAATTTTCTTAATGTACTAGAATATTTGCAACCATAGAATTTAGACCATATAAATTCATGTGAATATAATTACCAAATTTTATTATTATAGTTTAAATTAAACAAATATAATAAAAAATAATATAACTAATTTAATATCAAAAGCAAGTCTTTTAAAACATCAAAACAAATCATTGACAAGATTAAAAGTTTTTATTCTAGTAAAAGAGAGACAATTATTAAAAACAATTATTCTCTCATCTATCAAAATTTTAAAACGTTTTTTCCTTAAACCAGAGGCCAATATTAAAGACAAAGATTCTTATGTCTCCAAAGCATAACAATGACAAGATAAAAAGTGCTTTCTTATTTAAGCTAGAAATGAGAGAGAATTCTGGGAGACGCTATACAAACATGCGTAGATTGTATAGCTGATGGTGTTAAATGGTCAATCTTAAAATTTTCCTGTTGCATTGTGTCGTCAAAAGCTACTAGAATCATACATTTGGTTCACTGTGTACATCTTCTATATACACTTTGACAAGATCATATACATATAGAAGCTATAATAGTGACTAGCTCATACATGTTTGAGTTATTTAAATTCAATTCCACAAGCCCATTGATCACCTACAAGAAAAACACTTATCACATCTAAATAGAAAAACCCATGACAAATACTAGGTAGTCCTGAGAGGGATTTATCTAAAGAGGAATCTAATATGTAGACTAACCTGTAGTGAAATTAGATGGATTAAAATGAAGGAATGACTTTCTTTATAGAAAATAAGAGAAATGTAATCTAAAATTAGGAAACTAAAATTATCTCAAAGAGCTAAAGATTACCTCAACTAAGTGAAGTTAATCTACTATTAGCCTAATTTAATCAAATATAATAAGTACCCATGTTTCTCTTAAGTGATTAAAGTATTTAAAGGAAATAATTTATTAAATATTTAGATACTGTCCAAATTAATCCAACAATACACACATCACATGTACAACAATGACTATCTCAAACATATATCACAACTATAATAGTGACAAGGTTAGGTATACGTAAACATATATTTAGATTGATGATTCATACATAAATCACATCTTCATATAAAGATCGAATCACACATCGAAAGTAGATGCATCCCATTGTATATATCATCTCATAACCTAGTTCACTAGCATGCAAGTTTATAAGTAGATACAATCTAGAAAAGGAATATTGATGCATACCATTATACACTATTGGTCACATTATTGTTTTGACCTTTTTTTATTTATGATGACTATGAAATATCACATAGTACTTGATATCATCACTTAAAAGTATGCATAATACTTGAACCCATTTACATAAATATATAATGAGTACAAGTAGTGCATATATATAGTGACCAACTAGTACTAGAAGGTGGGTGAAAAAAAATTGCATGCATGTACCAATTACCTAGTTTACTAACACTTTTGTTTTTAAACCATTCTAGTTAAACAAACAATATTAATATATCCCATACTACAGTGTTGTCCCATATCCTTTTGGTCCTTTATGGTAACAATGATGATGGACAAGCATCTCATAATACTCATGATCATCACTAGATAATAAGTGTAATAAAATGAATCACCTAGTAATATTAATAAAATTTTCATATCCTATTGAACCATAAAGTGTTGGACAAGGGTTTTCATTAATGCAAAAGATGCTAGTCAATTCTATCATCAGTGTCAAATATCTGGAAAACTGCAATTATTTTCCTATCTATATTAGAGCATATGGATTCTAGAGAGGCAAAGCCATGCATCTTAATATTATGATTGTTCCATGGTGTTATTAATTCCTAATTGTTTATTGCATCTACTAGCATCTTGAGGTTTCTATTGTATTTTTTTTAGGTTGGTTTCTTAGAAATAAGTTGTGCACTTAGTTGCACTGCCATGGTGTTTGACTCTACATTCTACAACAATTAAGAGTTATGTCTTGTGGTTTTTAACTAAAGTAAAGTTGCTCATTATGTATTAAATTCTAGAATTTTAGAGGTTGAGATTCAATGAATAGAAAGTTAAAAGTGATAGTGTGTTTATTGTGCTACTTGGACAATTAGGTTGATATTTTTTATCAATGTAAAACAAGTTTTATAGAGACCCGAAACCCATACAAAAAGTAATTATCTTTAAAGGAAAGCAGAAATTGAAGCCATTGCGGGCTAGTAGAAACAAAAGAACAAAAAATGGGGTCTGAAAAACCTATAGACTAAACAATTTCATTCAATAATTGAACAATATTAATATATTTCTGAATAAAAGTCCTATTGATAATAGCTAGATCCTCCATATCACTGGCTTTAACCTGCTTACCTTTATCCCTACTTCAAGTTTGAGTTTAAATTCCTTGATTAGTCTAGGTCTTGGCATATTGGATGGGCCCCTAAATCTTTCCTTTCACATAAACTAAAATTGAGGGGGAGACATGAGTGGTCGAAGGGAAAACATTAAGAGATTGAGCCTTTTCTATTAGCCTTGCAAGGTCCTTCATGTTATTGGTCATGGTAGTTATGTTTACTGCATCTACAACTTTCTATGTAGATGTGCCACAACTACTCTTCTCCTTAGAATAACTTTTAGGCCTATCATTCTAAGGGGGCACATCATATTTGCATTTCTACATCATCTGCATTTTTTATTTATCCTCTTGCATTGATGCTTCTTGTTGACCTCTTTATCATGTTTTCCTAGGTGTGGGTCATACCACTTGATCTTTTTCACCTAGATGGGGGGCAAACCATTAGATCTATCTCTTTTGTTTTCCTTTGTAGGTGCCAATCTACATATCAAATATATCTTCAATTTCCCAATCACATGGCCATCTAGCATATCACTATCCATGCTAGCAAAAATCTCACCGTATTGTATGGTCACCCATACTAGCATATATCATCACATTATCGTATGGTTATCTAGCATAACAAACCTTGCTATCCATATTGCCACATCTCATATCGCAACCATCACTTATCTTATATCTTTCTATAATAAGGGGCTTTCCTCCAAGAAAGGTTTATTCTGTTATGCTATCTTATCTATAATCAATCTCAATCTAATCCTTATCTTACCATACGACACGTTCATCTATGGCTAGCATGTTTTTGATGTATCAGTTAGCAATATCTATCTCAAAATTTAGTTTCATCTCACTAGGGGCAACCTTGTCTGATCAAGAAAATTTTCCCTCCCCATAATGACTCCTTTATTTATATCCCTCTACTTTAGCTTCACATCTCTTAATAAAGACATGATCACTAAAGTGGGAGGAAAGTGTAATATTAAAAATTATACCTTTTACTATTCATTGCAACAAATGGAACCTTCCTCCATGTTAGCAGAGGTTGTGTATCACCATTTTTTTCTTTTTACCAAAATCCTACCAACTTTGTTGACCTATCATCCTTAGGGAATTAGCATGACGTAGAGACATCAACGTGACACATTAGCACCCCGTGAATATGACAGTTTGTAGGTGGTCGTTGGAGCATAAAGGATTTCCTTGGAGGAATCATAATGCCTTTTCATGTGCCCATCAATGTTGAGGTGTTCCTCCTAGATGCTATATCTCTCTCGTTTGAAGGAACTTAGGAAGATTTTTTTGCTTTTTTAAATCAATTCTTGCAAGTCAGAGGTTTTAGTGATGTTATTGAGTATTATTCATAATTTTTCTATTCAATTCCCACTATTACCAAAACCTTTGGAGAGCTCTTGGAATTCAACTCCATCCATCTGAGTGAAGGTTCTTTAAGTGTCAAAAGGGAGTTCATATTTATCCCTTTATTTCAATATATATCGTTTCTATCTATTATGTTAATTGCTTATCTATTTTCTTTCCATATTTATCATTTTATCTTTCTCTCATTGCTACTATATGGGTTGTCCATGGCGGTGGAGACACCAAAATGGGGGGTCTAACTAAGGCAGACCCAAAAACACAACCCCCAAAATTTAATTTTCTTGTTTGTGTGCAGGCTTACAATGGTGAGAAATCTATCATCTTACGAGCGGCTTCATTTGTGGACTGACTATGAGCTCCTTACATTTTCCTTTATTTTGTTCTTTTATTTCATACTATACACTATCTTTATTATTTCACTTTGCCACATTGATTAGTTGATAATTTAGTCACCTTGGTTGCTGTTGTACGAATTTTGTAGTTTGTCCGTAGAGGATGATAGTGCACTACATTGGTGTCCTAGTTATGTGTGCTCATCCTAAAGACATAGTTGGTCAACAATTTCATTTGTGGTTTGATAACATAGTTCAACATTTTATCCCCTAGCTCACCCTTAGTACCAGTTTAAGTGAGGTCTAGCAATAGATAGGTTTGTTCTTAGAATTTGTCATCTTAGAGCTAACAAATCTCCTCCTCTACAAAATTAAAACAATAATATCTAATCATAAATTAACATCTCATAAAGCACCATAATAAATCACCAATATATAATCCAACTCAAAAGTTTACCATCACTAACATCCATATGTCCATCTCAAATAGAGTATCACATTAATCATGTCCTAAAACATATAAGCATCATAAAATAGTCCAATGACATAGATCACATAAGTGTATCCATACGCACACACACAAATTAAATAAACAACACATAGCGAATCAAGCATTGTCTAACAAGTCAAAATAATAAGTATCTAAAGAACAAGATGGAGGGGTATTGGACAAAGAATTAAGCCAGGGCTTAAGATACTCTCTAGTCAATTTAATAATATTTTTATAGAATACATTATAAAGAATAACGGGTGTGAAATGGTCCAAACTCTAAGCCCCTTCCTTTTCCCAAATAAAAATTAAAAAGTAGAATTTGAATCTCCCAACGTTTGTTTACTACCCATCATAAAAATAAAATGAGCTTTGACATTTATATTTGAAATCATATCATTAATAAAATAACTAGGTCTATAAAAATAATGTTTCTAATTAACCTTCAAATATTATTTAACTTAAAATTATTGTATCTAGTGATTTTTATGTTTAATATTTTGTTAAATTTTAATAATGGAGATTACCATTTACGAAGAATTTTAATATAGTAAAGTACTGAATTTTAATTTTATCATGTTAAATAATCTAAACAAGAATTCTATATTATAACTTTTTAAATGAAGCATTTAATTCATATATATTTTAAAATTAGATTTTAAATACTTACACAACCATTCTTATCAGTTTAAAGTCTATACATTGTTGATGCATAGTGTTATAAATATTCACATGACTATACATGGACAAAATATTATGGTTACAAACTCTTGTAAACATCTATGAAAATTTTAGGAGTACAAACAAGACATGTCAATTGTTTGAAACTATGTCTAAACTAGATATAATCTCATAGAATGCAACCTAACTAGAATTCTTGTTTCATACCTTCATACCAATATTAATATATTTAAATATTTTACAAGTTATCTCATGTGTTTTGTAAGTCACTACTTTTTATGATTTTGGAACATAAATTATAGTAAAAAAATATTCTCATTACTGTTAGATTAAGTAGGGAAGGGCCCCAATTCATTACATGCCCATTTCAAAAACCATTCGTCAAAACAATAAAGATATCTAATAATAAATACAAAAATAAAAGAAAATACAAAACTAAAATATATTTATTGCAAACAAAAATTATTTTTTTAACCAATGATTTTAATGTATTACTATTGATTGATGGAAAGAAAGATCCAAGGGAGATATAGAATTTAATGATGATGACACGTGATTTTGGGTGATAGAGAAAATCTTCAATGCTGCTATAATGAAGAAAAGCAACATTGTCCACCATACAAACCGATGACTTCGAGGAGTCACTTGACTAATGGACTCAACAACATCTAAACCCATAATGAAAACAATCTTAACAACCAAAATGAAAAATTTGTTTTTGATTAAGATAAAAACATGTTTTATATGAACCCAAAACCCAAATCCAAATAAAAGATAATTAAACTAGTAGCAAACCAAAGTACAAACAATGACTCAACAACATTAGAAATAGGGGAAACACCCCACAATAGCCAACAACAAAGAAACGAAACCATAACAAAACAACCAACAACATAAACAAAAACTAGCCAAGAGCTTGCATGGGCACATAATTCTTCAAGATTATAATCTTATTTATTTATTCAATCTCCTCCATGATAAATCTATTGGAAGTCCTCTCTTGGTTCTTGCATCTAGTCCTTGTAGAAGGTCTAGAAGAAACTTGCATATCCACTCCCTGTGAGTCTATTTCAAACTTCTTTTTTGACTTGAAGACTGAAGGCAGCACAGTACTAAATGGTTGGGCTCTCTAAACAACAATTTTCTCATTAACCTTTTTAAGACCTTCCACACTATTATTTATAGCCTCTTTTCTTATTTATATCAAACCCCTAATATTTTCCTTTAATTCCTCCATACTCATTAACAATTCTTGACTCATGCTTGGTTTTCATAACCCTCACCTCTTCTGTTACTTTTTGAGTCATTGTTAGGAGGTTATCAGTTTTCTCTAGCATAGCATTCTATGTAAAGTTGTTTATTATGTCATTAATGACCTGTTTGATGAAGGCAATCTAAGTGATAATTTAGTGAAAACACTTCTCCTAGTTGTTTGTAGAGTTACCCAGGTGAAACTCAAATTCTGATTTATCATTTTTATTTTCTCCTGGGTCCACATTAAGAGGAATCTCCTAGTAATTGGTTTCATCTAAACCCCTTTACCCTTTGACTCCACTATTTTTCCCACTTTTTTCCTTGTCGAGCTCTAAGGGTCCAAATCTTGGGGTTTAGAAGGGTGGTTTTCAACTTTTTAGCTGCAACTCTAGGTTAGGGTTTTCTTTTTCTACTACTATTGGTGTCAAGAATAGTTTTTTGTGGGGGTCCCTCTTCCTCTGAAGGCTAATAATTTGGGTCATTAGACACATGATGATCATGCCAGTCCATGGTCTTCTCATGCAACTCCTTTTCATCAATCTCACTGTTTGAGACCACATGCACATCAGAGATGTTTGAGGAATTAGGGTTGTTCTTAATAGGGGAAGGTTTAGCCTCATGCACTTTGGCATATTCCATAATAAGAAGGATTAATCCCTCATGTAAAATAGGGTTCTCATTTTTTTTGGCATGATTTACAAGACTATACTCAAGTGAGGAAAGTAAATAAAAAAGAAAATAAATTTTCCTATCATGCCTAGAATGATTTAGAATGGTAAAATGATAGGAAAAAATGTTAGAAAAATGGTAATCTAGAATGATGTACCTCATTATAACCTTTTCCATTTCTTCCCGAAGATTCAAGAGGTCTTTTCAATTGTAGCCCCTATCAACCATTTTCCTTACCCTAACTCTTTTGCTCTGTTTTTCAAAGACAACCGATAGAGCTTCCTCTATCACCTTCCTCTCTCAATAGAACTTAGTTCCTTCCATTTTTAAAACAATAATCTCTGCAATGAGTGGCTTACAGATTCTGAATTCAACACCATAAGCACTAAGAATGCCTTTATGACAGCCCTTCACAAACTCTTTGGTCATTCTGGGGTCTTGGCCATGCAAATTTTTTAGGTGTGGCATGAGACCACCATCCTAAATTTCAATCCACAACTCCTTGTTTTTTCCCCATTTGTAGTAAGATGACAACTCCATTATGTTCTTATCTCCCCCCATAATAAGAGTGCCCCTGCAACTTTGGATAGTCACAATTTTAATCCCAAACTAGAACTAATAGATACAAAAATTAGATGGTGAAGAACAATCTACAATGATGATTCCAGTTATTACACAAAAATGATTTAATCATTTGACAAGATGGCATCATTAATATTTGGCCATTGGGCAAGATTTTCGGCATTCCTTCTTGTTAGCTCACACAATTGTATTGGGAAGGAGTCTGTTTTCCTCCACCACTTGATTTCCTCATACACTACATTAAGATTTGCCGTGTAATCCACAGGTATATTGCATTGCCAAAGAACATGATTAATTCAAATTTCATCAGCACTCCTAGATTAAATGTTTGATTGTCCAACTCAACAAAGATTTAAATAACTATTAAACTCATAATATCATAACTAAAATTACATAAAATAGTTTCTAAAAATTGTTTAAAAAGAGAGACAATAATCATTATGTCTGCACAACTTGGATCTAATTAACAAACTTGTCACTAATAAACATTATTCTATTGCTTCTAATGATTATTACAACAAAACATTTTTTAACACATGACCTAAAAAGAAAATGAGTTTGGGAACAACGTAAATAACTTAGAAGTGACTATCTAATGAAAATAAAAAAGATATAATAAAACTAAATTGTCATCGGTCATGGGGTTCCTTCGACGATTTTTAATTTGTTTTGGTTGCATCTGTTACTCCTTGTGTCATACCTACCATTTCAATTGTTTTGTATATTTTTTCCTCTAGAAATTTAATAGCCCAATTCATACTACTATTGCGTAGCACATGAGGGATTTGTAACACACAATAGGAGATCACATCCTTTAAGAAGTGTTAGTATAGTCTCCTCTCCTCACTTTCATTTCCTCTCCTCATATTATTTATCTACCATTTCCATGCAGTCATAGGTGGCTGCACTAATTAGAAAGGGTTCTAAATCCGAGGACCCAAAAAAATCCAAAGTTATGTCTATGTTTTCTAGACAACCCACCAGATCCATGAGATCATATGCTTGGTTGTATACCTTCACAACATTACCCACAACAATATCTTCCATATTAGAAGTAAATTCAGTGATCAAGTTGAGTAAAGAAGCATCAGTTAATGACCAAAGAGGTTTCTTGAGGGCAGGGAAATACTTTTTAACACTTGGCAATGGTTGAACTAGTTGATTTGCAAAGAATCCAAGATTATTTTTGTCAAAATGACTTCCAATATCTTCAATCAACTCCTTGCACCTATGATCTTCTTCATAAGCTTTTTCTATTCTATGCTATACACTTTTAAAGAAGCTTTGCTTGGCTATCCATAAACTAGGAGCATCCTCTACATGCATTCCTAAAAATAATCAGACACAAAGAAACAAATCAACACAATAGAACACTGCAAACTTGAGAGATGAAAAACCCAGGCTCTAGCATTGTATTTATAGCCAAATAAACAATAGATATACAAAAACTATAGAGAAAGAGTTAGTTGCAGCATATATAATAGTTGGTGGTGAGTTGGCTACACTTTCAACAATTCTATGCATGGTATACATGGAAGTTTGGAAACTTACTTTGGTCTACTCCACTCTAACATCCCCCCTA
The DNA here is from genome assembly GCF_030272615.1 of Cryptomeria japonica. Taxonomy (NCBI): domain Eukaryota; kingdom Viridiplantae; phylum Streptophyta; class Pinopsida; order Cupressales; family Cupressaceae; genus Cryptomeria; species Cryptomeria japonica. Next base: position 290,278,903 of record NC_081406.1, on the reverse strand, counting down.
AATTAATTATACTAACTATCTTTAGTATATTCATATAATCTAGCAAATTGGGTCTCAACCTAAAGCCTTGTTAGGTACCCATTTACAATTACTTATTCACTTAATAATGGTAAGAATTCACTATAATCCCCCCTGAATTACAACCATTAGAGAGTCATGTGACTTCTTGTAAACCCAAAATATTTCTGAAAAATACAAACTTGCTCTCACATAATGCCTTGATAAAAATATCTGTGATCTGGTAAATTTATTTACAATATTGAATATGAATCACTCATCATGTGACTTCTCGTAAACCCAAAAGATTTATGAAAAGAACACAAAATTTGTCTCACATAATGCCTTAGTAAAAATATTTGCGATCTGGTACTCTGATTTACAATTTTGAGGATGAATCACATGTTCGTTGATGAGATGCTTCATATAATGATGATAGACCTCTATATATTTTGTTTGAGCATGAAACATTGGATTCTTGGACAATAAGATGGCACTTTGATTGTCACAATGAAGTATTAAAGGTCATATCTGATGTTGCTTGAATAGTGAGAGAATGGCTCACATCAAGGTTAACTTTTTAGATCCTTCATTTGTAGAAGTATATTCGGCCTCTGTACTAGATAAAGAAATGGTATATTGTTTCTTACTACACCATGAAATAGGACCCGAACCAAGAGAGACAACATAACCTGTAGTTGATTTATGATCACCTTTACATCCCACCCAATTTGAATCTAAATACTCAACAAGATGTAGATCTCCATGAGAAGAATAATAAACATCCATTTTCAAAGTCCTTTGCACATCTTAATATTATCTTTACTGCAACCCAATGTGGAAACTTAGGAGAACACAAAAACCTTGAAACAACACTTACTACAAAAGAAATATCTAGTCCAGTATGAGCCTAGTACACCAAAATTCCAACCGATTGCCTATATAAGATGGGATCAACATCCTCACCTTCCATATCCTTGGTCAATTTTAATCCTGGAGCAACTTGAGTAGACACATTCCTACAATTTTCCATTTTAAAATTTCTTACCAAATCTAGAGCATACTTGGTTTGAGAGAGATAAATACCATCATCTTTTTGCCATACTAGAGTACGAAGAAAGTAGTGTACAAAACCAAGATCTGTCATCTCAAATGCATCTTATAATGTTAACTTTGTATCTCTAATTTGGTTCATATTATGCCCTATAATGATAAGATTATAAACATAAAGTATAATAATTAGTAGTCCACCATCATCAAATTCCTTCACATACAATTTTGGATTATGAGAACTATTATTGAAACCTTGCATTTGGAAATATTCATCAACTTTAGTATACCAAGCCATTGGACCTTGTTTCAAATCATATAGTGACTTCTTTAATGTGCAAATCATGTGTTCTTGTCTTGGTCTTCCAAATCCTTGGGGTTGAGTAATATAGATTTCTTCATCAATTTCACCATTCAAAAATGCATTCTTGACATCCATTTAGTGAATAAACCATTTAAAATGAGCTGCCAATGCTATAATAGTCTTGATAATGCTAATCTTTCCTACTAGGGCAAAAGTTTCTGTATAGTCAATTCCCTTTTTCTGTGAATACCCTTTGACCACTAGTCCCTCCTTGTGTTTTTCAATGCTACCATCTGACTTGAATTTAGTTTTATACACCCACTTATTATTGACCACTTTTTTGCCTTTGGACAAATCCACCAATTCCCAAGTGTTATTCTTTATGAAGGAATCATACTCATTTTGCATAGCTTTTTCCCATTCTTCTTTTCCTCTAGCCTTGTATGTTTCTAAATTGACTATACAAAAATGAAAATGAAACATGGTTGCAGAGGAGAAAATCTATGAAAAGAGCTCTAATACCATGAAAATAAACTTTCTCTGAATGTTGGAAAGTTTCCTTATAGAATCCTGTTATCAAAGGCCCACCATGATATCAACCAACACTTTAGAGTCAAACGTACTACCTGAATTGCAATACTTGCTATTAGATGCTATTTTATCCACAACTTGATCAACACTAAAGAGAAGAGCACACCTAAAATAGATTTTAGCTTTTAGTTAACTACAATAGTTGAAACTAAAGTAAATATTAGATAGTCGATAGGTGTTGTAATGACCCCCAAAAAGGTTCTACTCTTTGATAGGTTGGCTGAAGATGATTATGTGAATAACATGAAATAATAAAGTGACGTCAGTCATCTATAGAGAATGATAATAATCCATCCAACTAGGATGAAAATCGACTGGGAAACAAACAATCCCAATTGCCGCTGATTTAAACTAGAATTATGACAATTAATTAAAATAATTTATATGTGCCACAAATATTTTGAGTACATTTCTATCATATGTGTATATTTCTAAGAAAGCTCTGAAGTATAATTATCTTCTACTATCTATTTTATTTCTTACAATAAAATGCATATTTTTTTATAAGTTATAGATTTTGAATCTTGTTATTGTTATGTGTTCATAAAGATATAAAAATACTTGTTTTTAATATGTCTCTTTATTTTGGAAGAATTAAAAACTTTTAATATTATCATTCTTATTCTTTTAAGAAATTGTATTAATAATTTTCATAACTATTCCCTTTAGTGTTCTTTGGACCAAACACCTCTAAATTTTTTTTTATAAATTTAATATAATTTTAGTGGTTTCATCCACTTTTATTTAAAAAAATTAAAATATTTCATAACTAATTTTAAAAATCATATAACAAACACACTTCTTAATGCACCTGGATTGAATGCAAACATTTCTACAAAACTCATAAAGCATAAATATCTCCCACCATATGTTGTCTAGACTTAAAGAAGAAACATTCTTTTATGTGTAAATACTTTTAATCTTCTCATTTCTATGTTTTGAAGAATAAATAGGAATAATTATTTTTAACTTATTGTTCTTTTTCTTTTTAGAAGATGTAAGAATAATTGTCTGTAATATTAGTCCATATTTAAAAAAAAAAGAAAATTTAAATCTTGTCATCATTATACTTTGAAGATGCAAAAAATATTCTTTAATATTAAAACAATTGTTATTGTTTTTTATCATTTAACCGAAACTAAATATAAACTTACTATATTCAATAATTTTTACCTTTACTATTTTCAAAGTACAATTACAGAGATTAACAACTATGAAAACTATGATATAACTAAGGTATTCAATGATTAATTTACTTTTATTATGATAAATTATGTAAATAGGGATTGTTGATTTAACTCTTCTAAATAGGGTGTTTATTTTAAAAAGAATTTTAAAATTATAAATTAAATAAACTTTTAAAATAAGATTTTGTCTAATACAAATATGGTTTTCATTATGAAAATAAGTTTCAAATTTAATGTTTTTTCATTTTAACTATGTTTTTTTATAAATGGGGTAAAACCTTATAATTTTATCATTGCTACATTTTGAAGAACATGCAAGAATGATTGTTTCTTACTTTTCAAATATATTAAAACAACTATTGTACATATTGTCTTTCATTAAATCCAAACTAGATTTACCAAGTATTGTATTGTACCCTATGTGTTTAGTAACTTTTGCTTTAATACAAATAGGGTTTTTATTGTGAAAATTCTGTCCAATTTTTTTCTTTTTTCTTTTTAACCACTCTTATTTTAAATATGGTAAAAAGTTTCAATTTCATCATTGTTACATTTTGGAAAACATGGAAGAATGATTGCTTCTTACTTTTCGAATTTATTAAACCAACTATTGTACATATTGTCTTTCATCCAACCCAAACTAAATTTACAAAGTATTTTTGTGTACCTTGTGTATTTAAGAACTTTTGATTTAATACAAGTATGGTTTTCATTAAGAAAATAAGTTTCAAATGTAATGATTTTTCATCTTAACTATGTTTTTTTTTTAAATGGGGTAAAAGCTTATAATTTCATCATTCCTACATTTTGAAGAATATGCAAGAATGATTGTTTCTTACTTTCCAAATATATTAAACCAGCTATTGTACATATTGTCTTTCATCCAACCCAAACTAAATTTAGAAAGTATTGCATTGTACCATATGTGTTTAGTGGCTTTTACTTTAATATAAATATGGTTTTCATTGTGAAATTTCTTTTCAAATTTAATCTATTTACATTTTAACTATTATTTTTAATAGGGTAAAAATTTCCCATCTCATCATTGATACATTTTGAGGAACATGCAAGAATGATTGTTTCTTACTTTTCAAATATATTAAACCAAATATTATACATATTGTCTTTCATCCAACATAAATTAAATTTAGAAACTATTGTAGTATATCATGGTCAGTGATGATCATTTTTTCTCTTCATCCAAGCTACAATACAAATATGATAGTATCGTTGCTTTAGGACTAACTTGGTGAAGTACCTCTCTTTAGCGAGCTTGCCAAAATAGTCCACAAATGAAAGATATCGTGTATTTGTTCTAGATGATAAGATAATTCAAAGATCAATAATCAACGTATAGTTATATATAATCCATTTTTTTTGGCCTCTTGAATAACACGATGGTCACATAGGGACACTTTAATGGTCCGAGGTACCCAACTTCATTTAGTTCAACCAATTATTCATTTTGTTCAACAATTTTTAGTCCATTTAGCCTACATGGTGAGTTAGCAAATGGCCTATTCTCTGTCTCCAACTTGATTCAGTCAATTGCTTGCTATAGTGGCAACACAGTAAGCAACCTTTTAGGTGTCACATGGTTTTAAGCTATTATCAGTTCTATGGTTACCTTATGGTTTGTAATGCTACTGATTCACCTTAATCCCAATCCTCTAAAACAAACTACAAAATAAATTGATTCACTGCTCTTCATAGTAGCTCTAACAGGGCTTAGAGTTGGGAGGGCTTATTTTTCTATTAGAGATCATGCATACATCGCTAGCATCAAGAATTAAATTACAACTCTAATGAGGAATTATGACAACCTTACCCCATCTAATGAACTATTACCATCGTATCAAGTTGAATTCCTCCATTTTGATCACCACCATATTCTAAGAGCCTTGCTCGCATCCAATGTGAATCAAACATCTAGTAATGAATTAGGTCTTTTACTTTTTTTTCACTTAATCTCTAAAAATTAGGTTCTTTTTCCTATTATTTAATCTCTAAAACACACTTAATATTGGGTTTGATATTCTTGAGAATCTTAATGAACTGAAATAAGATCGTGAGCTCATTTTGCATAAAGAGGGTTATCCTAGTCAAGATGTCGATCTTCAGAATTTATCTAAATCAATTGCAATCATAGAGTCTACGAGGAAACAATTGGTACCTAATGAACTAAGTCTATTAGTTTCAAATCATATTAAACAAACTATTTAGAATTAGGAAATTAGTAATGTTATTTTTTCTCAAGATATTAATGTGGGTTATAGAGTTAACATAGATTATCTTTCATACATGATTGAGACAGAATTCATGAAGATTTTTCTTTCAAATCAGTCTAATTATAATAAAATAATAGCAATCACATTTTAATTAAGAGTTGGTTCAATGTCACCAAACACACACAAAACTTTAGGTTTCTAGTCCTTGTAAAACCCATTTATCTTTATCAAACACAAACACACACAAAACAAAATAGGGACAATATCATTCTAATATATCAAGTCCACATAGTGATTGGTTTGAGCATACATCCTTTATATACACTGTGACAAGATCACATACATATAGAAGCTACAATAGTGACTAGGTCATACATGTTTGAGTTATTTGAATTCAATTCCACAAGCCCATTGAGCACCTACAAGAAAAACACCTATCCCATCTAAAGAGAAAAAGCCATGACAAATACTATGCAGTCTTGAGAGGGATTGATCTAAAGAAGAATCTAATATGTAGACTAACCTGTAATGAAAATAGATGGATTAAAATGAAGGAATGGCTTTCTTTATAGAAAACAAGAGAAATGTAATCTAAAATTAGGAAACTAAAATTATCTCAAAGAGCTAAAGATTACCTCAACTATGTGAACTTAATCTATTGTTAGCTTAATCTAATGAAATATAAAAAGTACCCATGTTTCTATTAAGTGAGTAAAGTAATTAAAGGAAATAATTTATTAAATAATTAGATATTGTCCAAATTACTCCAACAATACACACATCACATGTACAACAATGACTATCTCAAACATATATCACAACTATAATATTGACTATGTTAGGTATACATAAACATATATTTAGATTCATGATTCATACATAAATCACATCTTCATATAAAGATCGTATCACACATTAAAAGTAGATGCATCCCATTGTATATATCATCTCAAAACCTAGTTCACTAGCTTGTAAGTGTATAAATAGATACAATCTAGAAAAGGAATATTGATGCATACCATACTACACTATTGGTCACATTATTGTTTTGACCTTTTTTTATTTATGATGACAATGAAATATCACATACTACTTGATATCATCACTTAAAAGCGCACACATCTAAAAGTATGCATAATACTTGAACCCATTTACATAAATATATAATGAGTACAAGTAGTGCATATATATAGTGACCAACTAGGACTAGAAGGTGGGTGAAACAAAATTGCATCTCATATATTTTTGGTCCTTTATGCTAACAATGATGATGGACAGCATCTCATACTACTCGTGATCATCACTAAATAATAAGTGTAATAAAATGAATCACCTTATAATATTAGTAATATTTTCATATCCTATCGAACCATAAAGTGTTGGACAAGAGTTTTCATTAATGCAAAAGATGCTGGTCAATCTATCATCGGTGTTAAATATTTGGAAAACTACAATTATTTTTCTATCTTGATTAGAGCATCTAGATTCTAGAGAGGCAAAGCAATGCATCTTAACATTATCATTGTGCCATGGTGTTATTAATTCCTAATTTTTTATTGCATCTACTAGCATCTTGAGGTTTCTATTGTATATTTTTTAGGTTGGTTTCTTAGAAATAAGTTGTGCACTTAGTTGCACTGTCATGGTGTTTGACTCTACATTCTACCACAATTGAAAGTTATGTCTTGTGGTTTTGAACTAAAGTAAATTTTCTCATGATGTATTAAATTCTAAAATTTTTGAGGTTGAGATTCAATGAATAGAAAGTTAGAAGTGACAGTGTGTTTATTGTGCTACTTGAACAATTTGGTTGAAAGCAGAAATTGAAGCCACTGTGGGCTAGTAGAAACAAAAACAAAAAAAATAGGGTCTAGAAACTTAGAGACTATACAATTTCATTCAATATTTTAACAATATTAACATATTTCTGAATAAAAGTCCTATTGATATCAGCTATCTCCTCCATATCACTAGCTTTGACCTGCTTACCTTTATCCCTACTTCACGTTTGAGTTGAAAGTCCTTGATTAGCCTATGTCTTGGCATATTAGATGGGCTCCTAAATCTTTCCTTTTCCACAAACTAAAATTGAGGGGGAGACATAAGTGGTCAAAGGGGAAGCACTAAGAGATTGAGCCTTTTCATTTAGCCTTGGAAGGTCCTTTATGTTATTGTTCATGGTAGTTATGTTTATTATATCTGCAACTTTCTATGTAGATGTGCCACAACTACTCTTCTCCTTAGAATAACTTTCCGGCCTATCATTATAAGGGGGCACATCATATTTGCATTTCTACATCATCTGCATATTTTATTTAGCCTCTTGCTTTTATGCTTCTTATTGACCACTTTATCATGTTTGCCTAGTTGGCGACCAAACCACTTGATCTTTTTCACCTAGATGGGTGGAAAACCATTTGATCTATCTATTTTGTTTTCCTTTGTAGGTGACAATCTACTTATCAAATCTATCTTTGATTTCCCAATCACATGGCCATCTAGAATATCGCTATCCATGTTGGTAAAAATTCTTGCCCTATTGTATGGTCACCCATACTAACATATATCATAGCCTTATAGTATGGCTATCTAGCATAACACACCTTTCTATCCATACTGGCACATCTCATATCACAACCGTCACTTATCTTATATCTTTCTATAATAAGGGGCTTTCCTCCAAGAAAGGTTCATTCTGTTATGCTATCTTATCTATCATGAATCTCAATCTAATCCTTATCTTACCATCTGACATGTTCATCTATGGCTAGCATGTTTGTGATGTATCAGTTATAAATATCTATCTAAAACTTTAGTTTCAACTCATTGGGGGCAACCTTGTCTGATCAAGAAAATTTTCCCTTCCCTTAATGACTGCTTTATTTATATCCCTCTACTTTAGCTTCACATCTCTTAATAAAGACATGATCACTAAAGTCGGGGGAAAGTATAATATAAAAAATAATACTTTTTACCATGCATCACAACAAATGGCACCTTCCTCCATGTTAGCAAAGGTTGTGTATCACCATTTTTTTCTTTTCACCAAAATCCTACCAACTTTGTCGACCTATCATCCTTAGGGCATTAGCATGACACGAAGACATCAATGTGACTCATTAGTGCCTCGGGAATTTGATAGTTCATAGGTGGTCATTTGAGCATAACAGGTGTCCCTGGAAGGAATCATAATTGCTTTTCATGTGCCAATCAACGTCGAGTTTTTCCTCATAGATGCTATATCTTGCTTGTTTGAAGGGACTTCAAAGGATTTTTTGGCTTTTTTTAATCAATTCTTGGAAGTCGGAGATTTTAGTGATCTTAGTGAGTATTATTCACAAGTTTTCTATTAAATTGCCACCATTACCACAACCTTTGGAGAGCTCTTGGAATTCAACTCCATCCATCTGAGTGAAGGTTCTTTAAGTGTCAAAGGGGAGTTCATATTTATCCCTCTTTGTTTCAATATCTATCATTTCTATCTAGTCTGTTAATTGCTTATCTATTTTTTTTCCATCTTTATCATTTTATCTTTCTCTCATTTCTACTATATGGGTTGTCCATGGCGGTGGAGACACCAAAATGGGGGGTCTGTCTAAGGAAGACTCGGAAACACAACCCCCAAAATTTTAGTTTATTGTTTGTGTGCAGGCTTACAATGTTGAGAAATCTATCATCTTATGAGATGCTTCAATTGTGGACTGACTGTGAGCTTCTTACATTTTCCTTTATTTTGTTCTTTTATTTCATACTCTGTATTATCTGGCTTATTTCACTTTTCCACACTAATAAGTTGATAATTAAGTCTTCTTTGTCATTATTGTATGGATTTTGTAGTTTGTCCGTAGAGGATGATAGTGCACTGCATTTGTGTCCTAGTTCTGTGTGCTCATCCTAAAGACAAAGACTAAGCAAAGTCAATCAACAGTTTCACTTGTGGTTTGATAACATAGTTCTACATTTTATCCCTACCTCACCCTTAGTACTAGTTTAAGTGAGGTCTATCAATGCATAGGTTTGTTCCTAGAATTTGTCATCTTAGAGCTAACAAATCTCCTCCTCTACAAAATTAAAACAATAATATCTAATCATAAATTAACATCTCATAAAGCACCATAATAAATCATTAATAAATAATCAAAGTCAAAAGTTTACATTCACTAACATCGATATGTCCATCTCAAATAAAGTATAACATTAATCATGTCCTAAAACATATAAGAATCATAAAATAGTCCAATGATATGGATCACATAAGTGTATCCACACACACATAAATTAAATAAACAACACATAGTGAATCAATCATTGTCTAACAAGTCAAAATAATATTTATCTAAAGAAAAGCATGGGGGGTATTGGACAAATAATTAAGCTAGGGCTTAAGCTACTCTCGAGTCAATTTAATAATATTTTTATAGACTACATTATAAAGAGTAATGGGTTTAAAATGGTCCAAACTCTAAGCCCCTTCATTTTGCCAAATAAAAACAAAGAAAGTAGAATTTGAATCTCGCAACATCTGTTTACTACCCATCATAAAAATAAAATGAGCTTGATTTATATTTGGAATCATATCATTAATGAAATAACCAAGTCTATAAAAATAATGTTTCTAATCAAACTCCAAATATTATTTAACTTGACATTTTGTATCTAGTGATTTTTACGTTTAATATTTTGTTAATTTTTAATAATGAGATTACCAGTTATGAAGAATTTTAATATTGTAAATTACTCAATTTTAATTTTATCATGTTAAATAATCTAAAGAAGAATTCTATATTATAACTTTGTAAGTGAAGCATTCAATTCATATATATTTTAAAATTAAATTTTAAATACTTACACAACCATTCTTATTAGTTTAAAGTCTATACATTGTTGATGCATGGTGTTATAAATATTCACATGACTATACATGGACTAAATATTATGGTTTCAAACTCTTGTAAACATCTAAGAAAATTTTGGGAGTACAAACAAGACATGTCAAGTGTTTGAAACTATGTCTAAACTAGAAATAATCTCATAGAATGCAACCTAACTAGAATTTTTGTTTCATACCTTCATACCAATGTTAAGATATTAAATATTTTAGGAGTTGTATCATGTGTTTTGTAAGTCACCACTTTTTATGATTTTGGAACATAAATTTTAGTAAAAAAATTATTCTCATTACTGTTAGATTAAGTAGGGAAGTGCCCCAAATCATTACATACCCATTTCAAAAACCATTAGTCAAAACAATAAAGATATCTAATAATAAATACAAAAATAAAAGAAAATACAAAACTATAATATATTTATTGTAAACAAAAATTATTTTTTAACCAATCATTTTAATATATTACTATTGATTGATGGAAATAAATATCCAAGGGAGATATAGAATTGAATGATGATGACACATGATTTTGGGTGATGGATAAAATCTTCAATGCCCCTATAATGAAGAAAAGAAACATTGTCCACGATACAAACCGATGACTTCAAGGAGTCACTTGACTAATGGACTCAACAACATCTAAACCCATAATGAAAACAATCTTAACAACCAAAATGAAAAATTAAACTAGTAGCAAACCAAAGTACAAACAATGACCCAACAACATCAAAAATAGGGGAAACACCCCACAATAACCAGCAACAATAAAAGGAAACCATGACAAAACAACCAACAACAGAAATAAAAACTGGCCAAGAGCTTGCATGAGCTCATAACTCTTCTGTATTATAATCTCGTTTAATTCTTCAAGCTCCTCCATGATAAATCTCTTGGAACTCCTCTCTTGGTTCATGCGTCTAGTCCTGGTAGAAGGTCTAGAAGAAACTTGCATATCCACTCCCTGTGAGTCTATTTCCAACTTCTTGTTTTTTGACTTGAAGACTGAAGGCAACACACTACTGAATAGTCAGGTTCTCTAAACAACAATTTTCTCATTAAACTTTTTAAGACCTTCCACAATATTATTCATAGCCTCTTTGCTTATTTCTATCAAACCCCTAATATTTTCCTTTAATTCCTCCATACTCTTCTGTAGATTAACAATTCTTGACTCATGCTCGACTTTCGTAACCCTCACATCTTCTGTTATTTTTTCAGTCATTCTTAAGAGCTTTTCAATTTTCTCTAGCATAACATTCTATGTAAAGTTGTTGATTATGTCATTAATGCCCTCTTTGATTAAGGCAAACTAAGTGATAATCTAGTGAAAACACTTCTCCTAGTTATTTTTAGAGTTACACAGGAGATACTCAAATTCTGATTTATCCTTTTTATTTTCTCTCGGGTCCACATTAAGAAGAATATCCTAGTATTTGGTTTCATCTAAACCCCTTTACCCTTTGACTCCACTATTTTTCCCAATTTTTTCTTTATCGAGTTCTAAGGGCCCAACACTTGGGGTTTAGAAAGGGGGGTTTTCATCTTTTTAGCTGCAACTCTAGGTTAGGGTTTTCTTTTTCTACTACTATTGGTACTGAGAATAGTTTTTTGTGGGGGTCCCTCTTCCTCTGAAGGCCAATAATTTGGGTCATCAGACACATGAAGATCATGCCAGTCCATGCTCTTCTCATGCGACTTCTTCTCATCAATCTCAATGTTTGAGACCACATGCACATTAGGGATGTATGAGGAATTAGGGTTGTTCTTAATAGGGGAAGGTTTAATCCATGACTATGCTCAAGTGAGGAAAGTAAATAAAAAACAAAATAAATTTCCCTATCATGCCTAAAATGATTTAGAATGGTAAAATGATAGGAAAAAATGCTCAAAAAATGGTCATCTAGAATGATGTACCTCATTATAACCTCTGCCATTTTCACCTAAAGATTCAAGAGGTCTTTTCTACTATAGCTCCTATCAGCCATTTTCCTTACTCTACCTCTTTCGCTCTATTTGTCAAAGAAAACTGATAGGGCTTCCTCTATCACCTTCCTCTCTCAATAGAAGTTTGTTCCTTCCATTTTTAAACTGGTAATCTCTTCAATGAATGACTCATCGATTCTGAATTCAGCACCATAAGCACTGAGAATGCCTTTATGTTAGCCCTTCATAATTTCCTTGGTCATTCTGGGGTCTTGGCCATGCAAATTTTTTAGATATGGCATGAGACAACCATTCAAAATTTCAATCCAAAGCTCCTTGTTTTGTTCCCATTTCTAGTAAGATGACAACTCCATTATGTTCTTATCTCCCCCCATAATAAGAGTGCCACTGCAACTTTGGATAGTCACAATTTTAATCCCAAACTAGAATAAATAGATATAAAAATTAGATGATGAAGAACAATCTAGAATGAGGATTCCACTTATGACACAAAAATCCTTTAATCATTTGACGAGATGGCATCATTAATATTTGGCCGTTGGGAAATATTTTCAGCATCCCTTCTTGTCAGCTCACACAAGTGTATTTTGAAGGAGTTTGTTTTCCTCCACCACTTGATTTCCTCATATGCTACACTAAGATTTGCCACGTAATCCATAGGTATATTGCATTCCCAATGAACATGAGTAATTTGAATTTCGTCCAATTTGACAATCATAATGAGGCACTCCTAGATTAAATGTTTGATTGTCCAACTCAATAAATATTTAAATAACTATTAAACTCATGATATCATAATTAAAGTTACATAAAATAGTTTATAAAAATTGTTTAAAAAGAGAGATAATAATCATTATGTCTGCACAACTTGGATCTAATTAACAAACTTGTCACTATCAAGCCATAAATATTATTCTATTCCTTTGAATAACTATTACAACAAAACATATTAGAACACATGAACTAAAAAGAAAATGAGTTTGGGAACATTGAAATAACTTAGAAGTGATTATCTAATGAACATAAAAAAGATATAATAAAACTAAATTTTCATTGATCATGGGGTTCCTTTTAAGATTTTTAATTTGTTTTGGTTGCATCTATTACTCGTTGTGTTCTACCTACCATTTCAGTTGCTTTGTATATTGTTTCCTCAACAAATTTAGTAGCCGAATTCATACTGCTATTACATAGCACATGAGGGATTTGTAAGACACAATTTGAGATCACATCCTTTAATAAGTGTAGTAAATTCTCCCTTAGTTCTTTCACACTACTATAAGAATTTGCATCCTCCAACATCAATATACATACCTTGTAATCCAGCACTAGTACATGCCTTGTGTACCTAGACTAGGGACTTCTTCCACCATGTGATTTCACCGAAGACACAATTCTACATTCTGGAACCTCTTTTGGATGATGCCAAGATCGACTTCGAGTGATAGTACAGTCTCCGCTCCTCACTTTCATTTTCTCTGCTCATATTATATATTTACCATTTCCATGTAGTCATAAGAGGCTGCACTAATTAGAAAGGGTTCTAAATCCAAGGACCCAAAAAATCCAAAGTTATGTCTATGTTTTCTGGACAACCCACCAAATCCACGAGATCATATGCTTGGTTGTATATTTTCATAGCATTATCCACAACAATATCTTCCATATCAGAAGTAACTTCAGTGATCAAGTTGAGTAAAGAAGTAGCAGTTAATGACCAAAGAGGTTCCTTTTGGGCAGGGAAATACTTTTTAACACTTGGCAATGGTTGAACCAGTTGATTTGCAAAGAATCCAAGATTATTTTTGTCAACATGACTTCCAATATCTTCAATCAACTCCTTGCACCTGCGATCTTCTTCATAAGCTTTTTCTATTCTATGCTATACACTTTTAAAGAAGCTTTGCTTGGCTATCCACAAACTAGGAGCATCCTCTACATGCATTCCTGAAAATAATCAAACACAGAGAAACAAATCAACACAATAGAACATTGCAAACTTGAGCGATGAAAAACCCAGGCTCTAGCATTGTATTTATACACAAATGAACAATAGAATATGAAAAAACTATAGATAAAGAGTAAGTTGCAGCATATATAATAGTCAGTGGTGAGTTGGCTACACTTTCAACAATTTTATGCATGGTATACATGCAAGTTTGGAAACTTCCTTTGGTCTATGCCACTATAACATCCCCCCTAAATTAATTATAATAACTATCTTTAGTATATTCATATAATCTAGCAAATTGGGTCTTGACCAAAAGCCTTGTTAGGTACCCATTTACAATTACTTATTCACTTAATAATGGTAGGGATTCACTATAATCCCCCCTGAATTACGACCATTAGAGAGTCATGCGACATCTTGTAAACCCAAAAGGTTTCTCAAAAATACAAACTTACTCTCACATAATGCCTTGGTAAAAATATCTATGATCTGGCAAATTTATTTACAATATTGAAGATGAAACACTCATCATGTGACTTCTCATAATCCCAAAATATTTATGAAATAAATACAAACTTTGTCTCACATAATGCCTTAGAAAAAATATTCATGATCTGGTACTCTGATTTACAATTTTGAGGATGAATCACATGTTCGTTGATGAGATTATTCATATAATGATGATATACCTCTATATATTTTTTTTGAGCATGAAACATTGGATTCTTGGACAATAAGATGGCACTTTGATTGTCACAATGAAGCATTAAAGGTCATATCTGATGTTGCTTGAATAGTGAGAGAATGGCTCATATCCAAGTGAGTTTTTGAGCTCCTTCATCTGCAGAAGTATATTCGGCCTTTGTAGTAGATAGAGAAATGGTAGATTATTTCTTACTACACCATGAAATAGGACTCGAACCAAGAGAGACAACATAACCTGTAGTTGATTTATGATCATGTGTACATCCTGCCCAATTTGAATTTAAATACTCAACAAGTTGTAGATTTCCATGAGAAGAATAATAAACACCCATTTTCAAAGTCCTTTGCACATATCTTAATATTATCTTTTCTGCAACCCAATGTGGAAACTTAGGAGAACTCAAAAACCTTGAAACAACACTTACTACAAAAGAAATATCTGGTCTAGTATGAGCCTAGTACACCAAACTTCCAACCAATTGCCTATATAAGAGGGGATCGACATCCTCACCTTCCATATCCTTGGTCAATTTTAATCCTAAAGCAACTTGAGTAGACACACTCCTACAGTTTTCCATTTTAAAATTTCTTACCAAATCTAGAGAATACATGGCTGGAGAGAGATAAATACCGTCATCTTTTTTCCATACTAAAGTACAAAGAAAGTATTGTACAAAACCAAGATCTGTCATCTCAAATGCATCTTGTATTTTTAACATCATGTCACTAATTTGGTTCATGTTATGCCCAATAATGATAATATTATCAACATAAACTATAATAATTAGTAGTCCACCATTATCAAATTCCTTCACATACAAGTTTGGATCATGAGAACTATTATTTAAACTTTGCATTTGGAAATATTCATCAATTTTAGCATACCAAGCCCTGGGAGCTTGTTTCAAATCATATAGTTTTATAAACCCAGTTATTATTGATCACATTTTTGCCTTTGGATAAATCCACCAATTCCCAAGTGTTATTCTTTATGATGGAATCATACTCATTTTGCATAGCTTGTTCCCATTCTTCTTTTCCTCTAGCCTTGTATGTTTCTAAATTGACTATACAGAGACAAAAATGAAACATGGTTGCAGAGGAGAAACTCTGTGAAAAGAGCTCTGATACCATGAAAAGAAACTTTGTGTGAATGTTGGAAAGGTTCCTTATAGAATCCTATTATCAAAGGCCCACCATGACATCAACCAACACTTTAGAGTCAAACATATTTCTTGAATTGCAATACTTGCTATTATATGCTATTTTGTCTGCAACCCAATCAACACTAAAGAGAAGAGTACAACTAAAATAGATTTTAACTTTTAGTTAACTACAATAGTTGAAACAAAAGTAAATATTAGATAGTCAATAGGCATTGCAATGACCCCCAAAAAGGTTCTGGTCTCTGATAAGTTGGTTAAAGATGATTATGTGAATAACATGAAATAATAAAGCAGTGTCAACCATCTATAGAGAATGACCATAATCCATCCAACTAGGATGAAAATCGACTAGGAAACAAACAATCCCAATCGTCGCTGATTTAAAATAGATATCACCCATACAACTTTAGCGATAAGGAATGCAACACAAAATGTTACCACCAATCCCACTCTTGTACCAGCAATAGTAGTCCAAACACCACTGTACACTATATTGGCCATGCCAGGCAGCAAGTAACCCATGAACGTGCACAACATCAGTCTTGCACAATGCTCACATTCTTCACCTCTGCCTCTGCAGCCAAGTGCATAATCAAGCCAAATAGAATCAAATACTTGCTGGGAAGCCACAATGTTGGCTTAATACTATAGACTATGAATGCAACGAAGAATGCAAATCCAAATTTTGTTTTATTTTTAATCTTATTACTAAAGATGTATGAATAATTCTTTTTTCAGAATTATGACAATTAATTAAAACAATGTATATGTGCCACAAACATTTTTAGTACATTTCTATCATATGTGTATATTTCTAAGAAAGTTCCGAAGTATAATTATCTTCTACTATCTATTTTCTTTCTTATAATAAAATACTTATATTTTTTAATAAGTTATAGATTTTGAATCTTGTTATTGCTATGTGTTCATTAAGATATAAAAATAGTTGTTTTTAATATGTCTCTTTATTTTAGAAGAATTAAAAACTTTTAATCTTATCATTCTTATTCTTTTAAGAAGTTGTAGTAATAATTTTCATAACTATTCCCTTCTGTGCTCTTTGAACTAGACACCTATAAATTTTATTTATAGATTTAATATAATTTTAGTGGTTTCATCCACTTTTATCAAAAAAAAATAAAAAATTCATAATTAATTTAAAAAATCATATAACAAACACTCCTTAATGCACCTGGATTAAATGCCAACACTTCAAAAAAAACTCAGAGCATAAATATGTCCCACCATATGTTGTTTAGACTTAAAGAAGAAACATTCTTTTGTGTGTAAATACTTTTAATCTTCTCATTTCTATGTTGTGAAGAATATATCGAAATACTTATTTTTATCTTATTGTTCTTACTCTTTTTAGAAGATGTAAGAATAATTATCGATAATATTTGTCCTTATTTTAAAAAATATTTTTTTAAATCTTGACATCATTATACTTTGAAGATGCAAAAAAGATTCTTTAATATTAAAACAATTTTTGTGTTTTTTTAATCATTTAATCCAAACTAAATATAAAAATCTTACTCTCAAAAGTACAATTACAAAGATTAACAACTATGAAAACTATGACATAACTAAGGTATTCAATGATTAATTTATTTTTATTATGATAAATTATGTAAAGAGGGATTCTTGATTTAACTCTTCTAAATAGGGTGTTTATTTTAAAAAGAATTTTAAAATTATAAATTAAATAATCTTTTGAAATAAGATTTTGTCTAACATTTGTTTTAAGAGTTTTAAAAATAATTATTACAAACACAAAATATTATTTAATACAAATATGTTTTTTATTATGAAATCCTTTTCAAAGTTTATGTTTTTCGTTTAACCACCCTTATTTTTAATGGGGTAAGAGAATATAAGAACATGGAAGAATGATTCTTTCTTAATTTTCAAATATATTAAACCCACTATTGTAATATTGTCTTTCATCCAATTCAAAATAAATTTACAAAGTATTGTATTGTACCATATGTGTTTAGTAACTTTTACTTTAATATAAATATAATTTTCATTGTGAAAATTCTTTTCAAATTTGATTTTTTTCATTTTAACTACTCTTATTTTAAATTTGATTTGATTTTTTTGCTACATTTTGGGGAACATGCAAGAATGATTGTTTCTTAATTTTGAAATTTATTAAAGCAGGTATTGTATATATTGTCTTTTATCCAACCGAAACTAAATTTACAAAGTATTTTAGTGTACCTTATGTATTTAGAAACTTTCTCTTTAATACAAATATGGTTTTCATTATGAAAATAAGTTTCAAAATTAATGTTTTTTCATTTTAACTATGTTTTTTTTAAATGGGGTAAAAGCTTATAATTTTATCATTGATACATTTTGAAGAACATGTAAGAATGATTGTTTCTTACTTTTCAAATATATTAAATCAACTATTGTACATATTGTCTTTCACCCAACTCAAATTAAATTTTGAAAGTATTGTAGTGTACTTTAGGTATTTAGTAACATTTTTTTTATTATTTTCTTAAATTATGACTATAAGAATTAATAATCAAAGAGAATAATACTATATCCAAGGCATTAAGAATGCGAGATTTTTATCACATGTATATTTTTAAAAATTTTAAGATGAAAATTTTGATAGATTGTTAGTTTCATAATTGTAAAAGGTTTTAGAAAGTAGTTGATATTTAACTATATTTTAAATTAAATTTATAATTTTGCTAGTGCGTTGAAAAAAACTTATTTTCATGTCCAAAAGGGTTAAATTTAGGCATATTGCATAAACCAACCCTAAGCCCTTTGTGTTTTCAAGTTTGTTCATTGTCTTATGTTTCATCGTTGACTACCTTTGACACCTTATTGGTCCTTCAAGTAATAATTTAAGTTTATAAATATCATGTTTTGATCACTCCCTTAGGCTAGACCCTTTATCCATTTACCAACAAAAGAGCTTAATTTGTCCTAAGTTTATCATTTTCATCTAAGATAAAAAAAATATACGCATGTAAATTAATATCACTTAAATCAATACCACCCTCGTGCCCCTGCAAATATCTTAGCCTATTCCTATTATCCCCTGCAATTGGGTGGTAGGTCTCATTCCTTTTAATCAATAAGTTATTTGACCTTGTGTGCCCCCGCAAGCATGTCCTTTAGACTTTAGCCCTCCCAGGTAGGTGGTGAGCCTTCATTTTAACCATGAACTTAACCATAACTATTAAATGTTATGTCTCTCAGAGCCCCACAGGAGTCAACTCACTATTGTTTAGACTGCTGCGAGCCTAAGGGTGAAGGAAGATGCATAATTGTCAAGGTAACTGTTAGGTGCTCCCCGCGATCCCGTAGAGTTTGATAACTCAATGATGAACAAATAGTACCAAACCGGTACTGAGAGGGGGGGGGGGGTGAATCAGTACAGACAAAAACACACTCTTAAAACAGTTTGTCAGTAGACACTCTGAATTGATAGACAAACAGTAACACCGGTCCTTAAATAGAGTACAACCAGCAAAACTTAGAATAACTGAGACAAGCATAAACCAGTTGACACTTATCTTCTCATATAATTCAACACTTCACTTCCATTTCACCCTAATGCATGAATAGGTAATCTACCATCAAAGATATACATATAAGCAACTAGATCAACATGATTCACCGCTTGATAGAAAACAACAAAGCATCACATGAAGAAGATATCACACATGACACACATATTTTTCATGTGGAAACCCAATTGGGAAAAACCACAGTGGGGATGAATACCCACAAGCTTGTTTTTGAACTCTTTAGAGGTTCACTTTGTTAGCAGCCTTGTCTGGTTAAAGACTGATACAATAGGTTTTGTTAGGAACCGATCCTATTAGGGATCACCCGGTTAACAGATGGCTAGAATACTCGGTTAAAGGTTAAACCCTATTAAAGGTTACCTTGTTAGAGGATTTCAAGAACTCAATGGTTTTGAGTAACCCTGTTAAAGGATTTACAACAAGCCGATTAAAGCTACCCTATTAAGGGATTTCTCAACTATTGAAGTGGTTAGAGATCAACAGGTATTACAATGATCTGGTAATAGCACTCAATGCCAATACAGATCTACTTAAGCTCCTATTCACCTTCTGCACTACACTTTGCAAGTATCACTTCTCTCCACTGGTCTGGTAAGAATCACATATCTCTTCTCTTGGATACACACACACAACTTTTACCAACAACCCTAGAAAGAATCACAACATCGACCTTATAGGAAAATAGATAGGTCGGTAGCATAAGCCCTAAACCCTAAACCTGTTAGGCTAAGGAATTCAAACGGTTCAATCCTAACCATTGAGCACAGTGCATTAATCTCCATCATTTGTTTTCCACTGATTTCATGGTGGTTGATAACCCATCACACATTATCACCATTTACAAACTTTGCACATTCTTGAGGTAGATAGGAACAATCTGCTTCATGCCAGATCCTTCATGCACATAAGGCATACATGGAAGCATGATGTATTCTTTGTTATCATGCTGACTCATCACACAAAGTCAATGGTTGAGCCACACAAGCTTGAAGCACTTCAATCGGAAACCCTGAGGTTGAGACTACCAACCGGTAGTCATACAATGCTTCCATGTGCCGGTTCCCATAACCATATGCTGGTTCACCTTGAACAAACACACCGCTTCACTTTGGTACAAATGTCAGTTCACAGTGTTATATCGGTTCTCTTCTCTTCATCATATTGACATCAATAACAACACACAATGTCATTATGTCCTCATACTGGTTCACATAATGCCAAGAATCTCCCCCTTTGGCATTGATTGCAATATAAAAAGATATCTCTCTGCTTCACATCTTGTTCCCCAATTTCTGCAGATATCTTCTGTACTTCACATCTTCTCCCCCTTTGACAACAATCCCAAAGTGGAGGCACAAGCTTCCCTGTTCCATTATGCTGCTCCCCCTAAGGAGAAGCATCCTTCAACACATCAATCCTGAAGAAAAATTTGACTATGCAATACCTAACTGATGTGGAGCTTATACCTTTAGTTTACCTCCTGAAGGGGCAACACCTCTAATTCACCTCTTAAGTACATAAATGTAGCCTTTGGGAGAGGCTTGGTGAATATGTCTACTAACTACTCCTTACTGGAAACATGTTCCAGTGCAATCTCTTTGTTCTGAACCTTTTCCCTTAAGAAATGTTACTTAAGCTCAAAGTGCTTGGTTCTAGAATGTAAAATCGGATTCTTGAAGATATTAATTGCACTAGTATTGTCACAAAATATACTTACCAGTTCAGATACATGAAATTTGAAGCCATTTAATACAGGCTTCATCCAAATTGTCTGAGTGTAGTTCATGAAAGCTGCAACATACTCTGCTTCCACTGTAGACTGAGAGATACAACTCTGCTTCTTACTCATCCATGAGACCAGTCTACCACCAAGAAAGAATGCACCACTGGTTATGCTTTTTTGGTCATCTATATTACCTGCCCAATCAACATCTGTGTATAATTTTAAGTTGACATCCTTGCTATATCAATACCACAATCCATAATCAACAGTTATCTTTAGATACCTAAGAATCCGCTTAACTGCAACCAAGTGGGATTCTCTTGGGATTTTTTGGAACCTTGCAGTAATGCCTACTGCATGTGCAATATCTGGTCTGCTATGCACTACATAATACAACTTACCAATCATTGATCGGTATTCCTTCTCATCAACCAATGCTGAGTCATCCTCTTTGGATAGTTTACAACCAGTCACCATCAGTGTACCAATTGGTTTGCTATCTTCCATGCCAAACATCTTCAACACCTCTTTGACATACTTGGATTGAGTGATAAAGATTCCATCTTTCATCTGTTGGATCTGCAATCTAATGAAGAACTTAATTTCCCCTATGAGTGACATCTCAAACTCTTTCTTCATCTCATCTACAAACTCATGACTCATCTTGTCATCTCCACCAAAGATAATGTCATCAACAAATACCTCACAGATTAGGATCTGATCTCCTTCAGACTTCAAGTAGATATTGCTATCTTCACTTGTTCTCTCAAATCCAATCTTCACAAAATGGGAATGTAGACATTCATACCAAGCTTTAGGTGCCTGCTTTAGACCATATAAGGCTTTATGTAGCCTACATACCATGTTAGTATCTTTAGATAGGGCAAACCCATCTGGTTGCTCTATATACACCTCCTCTTCAAGTACACCATTTAGGAATATAGATTTTACATCCATTTGATATACTTTGAAACCTTTAAAAGTTGCATATGCAAGAAGCATACAAACTCCTTCCAATCTGGATACAAGAGCAAAGGTTTCTCCATAGTCTTCTCCTTCTTCTTGGGCATATCCTTTGCACACCAATCTAGCTTTGTTCCTAATCACTATGCCATCCTCATTCAGCTTATTTTTGAAGATCCATTTGGTACCAATGACATTTTTATGCTCCGGTTTGGGTACCAAAGACCATGTACCATTTTTCCCTATCTAGTCAAGTTCCCCTTCCATTGCCTTGAGCTAGTCTTCATCTTTATGTGCCTCTTTGAATGATTTAGGCTCAAATTCAGAGATCATAGATGAGTTTTCTCTAACCTTTCTTCTTGTAAGGATTCCTGCATCCTTATCTCCTATGATCTTCTTAGGATCATGATTCAGCTTAACATACCGAGGAATGGTCTTGATAGATTCCTCTTGCTTTTCTTCTTCATCCTCATCTCCATCAATATCAACATCTACATCTGCTGGTGTAGGAACACTGTTACTGGTACTCGATTGATTGACAACTGCTTCTGAGAATGTTACAACTGGCTCATTTATCGCTTGCTCACTGTCGGTTTCCTCAGTTTTCTCAAAGGTTTCATCAACTCTTACATTGATTCTTTCCATAATTCTTTGAGTCCTATTATTGAAACACTTTTGAGCTTTTCTCTTGGTGGAATACCCTGGGAATATTCCCTGATCACATTTCACATCAAATTTTCTTTGGTGTTCACTCCTCTTGATATAACATTTCCTACCAAATACTCTAAAGTATCTAACCACAGGTGTCTTACCGGTCCAATGCTCATAAGGATTTTTATCCTTACCTTTCTTGATGAGTACCCGGTTCATTATGTATACTGCAGTGCTCACCGCTTCCCTCCAAAAGGTGTGGGCTACCTTTCCTTGAATCAACATGGTTCTAGCTACTTCAACCACAGTTCGGTTATTCCTCTCTGCTAGCCTATTCTACTGTGGAGTCCGAGAGGCAGAGTGTTGCCTCTTGATGCCATGTTCTTCATAGTACTTGTTAAATTCACTGGAAGTGAATTCCCCTCATTGATCAGTTCTCAAGCACTTGATCCTTTTACCGCTTTCCTTCTCCACTAATGCTCTGAAAGCTTTGAACTTTACAAAAGCTTCAGACTTATCTTTCAAGAATGTGACCCACATCATTCTTGAGCAGTCATCAGTGAGAATCATGAAGTGCCTATCACCCTGCACACTCCTAGTTTTCATAGGACCACACAAATCAGTATGCACAAGATCAAGCAGATTGTCAGCAATGAAATATTTACCTTTAAAGGTTGAGGAAGACATTTTTCCCAATTGACACTCTCTGCACAAGGTATTATCCAGTTTTCTTAGCATAGACAACCCTCTAACTGCCTTGATCTTACTAACCTTCACAATGTTATCAAAGTTTACATGACAGAGTCTCCTATGCCATATCTAGCTATCATCAAATTTAGCCATAAGACATGTACTTATCTTTGCATTCAACTAAAATGGTTACCTTTGGTCTGCATGTTGGTGGCCACCAATTCACCATTCTTTCCTTTGATTCTACACACTCCATTGTTGAATTCCAGAGGGAGACCAATGTCATTCAGCTGGGCAACACTCAGAAGGTTGTGTCTGAGACCATCAACCTAGTACACATTGTTAGCACTACTCTTTCCATTTAGAGAGATGGACCCTTTTCCTTTGACCATACATGGTGCATCATTACCAAAGCGAACCACACCACGATCATACTCTTCCAAGGATAGAAACTTGTTCTGGTCACCATTCATATGGTGAGAACAACCACTATCAATGATCCACTCATTGGAATTATCAAACCGGGAGACAAGAGCCTTCTTGTCTGACACATCTTCCTTGACAACAACAAACACAATATCTTCATTTTCTTCATCTTCTGATTCTTCATCTGTAACACCTTCATCAACTGCCACAAAATAGTTTCTCCAGTTTCCTCTGAATTTCTTGAACCTTTCCAGTTTTTCCTTGCTGTCGCCATTTGGATAGTTTATAGCAATATGTCCTATCTGGTTACAAGAAAATAATTTCAAAGGAAGCTTACCTCTCTATTTGCCACTTACTTTAGGAAGTTTCCTAGCAAGGAGAGCTTCAAATGCCATCAAAATCTCCTCATCATCCATTTCTCTACTCTGTCTTGGTTCACCACTAGTGCTAGCTTCTTTTCCTTTTCTAGATGGTACAACACAAGCTTTAAAGGTTGATTCAGTCTTTTGAACACTGCCATCAAAACTATTTAGCTCATAGGCTATCAACTTTGCAATGATGGAGTCTAGGGATACCTTAGTCTTGTCTATTGATCTTAGCTCCTGAATAGCAACAACCCTTATTGCATAGACCGACAATAGGGATCTCAGGACTTTGCTTACCATAGTGGTATCTTTCATTTTACCACCTGCACTCTTGATATCTCCAACAACGGTTTTGATTCTTATTCCATATTGTTGAATGGTCTCACCTTGAACCATCCGTATGTCTTCAAACTTCGCTCTAAGGATTTCCTCCTTAACTTGTTTTACATGCTCATCACCTCCATAGATATTTTCAAGAGTATCCCATACCTCTTTGGGATTTACCTTATCTTGGACATCAGTAAACTCAATGTCAGATAAACTAATAATTAGGGCTTCCATGACTTGCCCATTCTCCTGCATCTCTCTCTTTTGGTCATCGGTAAGAGTACTAGTAGGGGCAACATAGGCATTCTCAACATAGCTCTAGTGTTGAACACCCATGCTACTGATGTATATCTTCATTTTGTGTTTCCATATACTGAAATTTTCTCTGTTAAACTTTGGACCTTCCCTCTTCATCATTAGACTGGGATCTTTACCTCAAGCAGTTAAGCTTATAACACAAACGACCTGGAGGATGCTCTGATACCAATTGATAACTCAATGATGAATGAATAGTACCAAACTAGTACTGAGAGGGGGGGGGGGGGGTTGAATGAGTACAGACAAAAACACACTCTTAAACTGGTTTGTCAGCAAACATTATGAATTGAAAGACAAATAATAACATCGGTCCTTAAACAGAGTACAACCGGTAAAAACTAGAATAATTGAGACAAGCATAAACTGGTTGACACTTATCTTCTCATATAATCTAACACTTCACTTCCATTTCACCCTAATGCATGCATAGGTAATCTACCATCAAAGATATACAAATAAGCAACTAGATCAACATGATTCACCGCTTGACAAAAAACAACAAAGCATCACATGAAGAAGACATCACACATGACAAACATATTTTTCACATGGAAACCCAACTGGGAAACACCATGGTGGGGATGAATACCCACAAGCTTGTTTTTGAAATCTTTAGAAGTTCTCTCTATTAGGAGCCTTGTCCAGTTAAAGACTGATACAATAGGTTCTGTTAGGAACTGATCCTATTAGGGATCACTTGGTTAAAGGATGGCTAGAATACTCGGTTAAGGGTTAAACCCTATTAAAGGTTACCTTGTTAGAGGATTTCAAGAACTCAATGGTTTTGAGTCACCCTATTAAAGGATTTACAAAAAGCTGGTTAAAGCTACCCTGTTAAGGGATTTCTTAACTATTGAAGTGGTTAGAGATCAATAGGTATTACAATGATCTAGTAACAATACTCAATGCCAATGCAGATCTGCTTAAGCTCCTCTTCACCTTCTGCACTGAACTCTGTAGGTATCACTTCTCTCCACTAGTCTAGCAAGAATCATGTATCTCTTCTCTTGGATACACACACACAACTTTTGCCAACAACCCTAGAAAGAATCACAACATCGACCTTATAGGAAAATAGATAGGTCGGTAGCATAAACCCTAAACCCTAAACCTGTTAGGTTAAGGAATTCAAATGGTTCAATCCTGACCGTTGAGCACATTGCATTAATCTCCATTGTTCATTTTCCACCAATTTCATGGCGGCTGATAACCCATCACATGTTATCACTATTTATAGACTTCACACATTCCTGAGGTAGGTAGGAAAAATCTCCTTCATGCAAGATCCTTCACGCACACAAGGCATACATGGCAGCATGATCTATTCTTCGTTATCATGCTGACTCATCACACAAAGTCACTGGTTGAGCCTCAGAGGCTTGAAGCACTTCAACTGGAAACCCTAAGGTTGAGACTACCAACTAATAGTCATACAACGCTTCCATGTGCTGATTCCCATAACCATATGCCGGTTCACCTTGAACAAACACACCGCTTCACTTTGGTACGAATGTCAGTTTACAGTGTTATACTAGTTCTCTTCTCTTCATCATATTGACATCAATGACAACACACAATGTCATTATATCCTCATATTGGTTCACATAATGCCAATAGAGTTAAATAGTAGTTCTCTAAAGTATTGTATGACTATGGAAGGAGGATAAGGATTGATAGCCAAGTGCTACGGAGATTTTGATAGCCAGGGTTTCATAATTGAGATCAAAAGTCTCCTCACACCCCCATTAGCGAGACTTGGTAGGATTTGAGATACCTTGCAAGCTTGCAAGCAAAGCTGACTAGCAATGATGTCTCCACTCATGTGGAAAGGTGGATGCTGACATGGTTTTTTCCCTCTCACCTGGTTGAGTTCAATCATGGTTAGTGATAATCATTTTTTCTCTTCATCCAAGCTACAATACAAAGATGATAGTATCATTACTTTAGGACTAACTTGGTGAAGTACCTCTCTTTAGCGAGCTTGCCAAAATATTCCACAAATGAAAGATATCGTGTATTTGTTCTAGATGATAAGATAATTCAAAGATCAATAATCCACGTATAGTCATAAATAAGCCATTTTTTTGCCTCTTGAATAACACGACGGGCACATAGGGAAACCTTAATGGTCCGAGGTACCTAACTTCATTTAGTTTAACCAATTATTCACTTAGTTCAATAACTTTTAGTCCATCTAGCCTACATGTAAGTTAGCAAGTGGGCTATCCCCTGTCTCCAACTTGATTCAGTCAATTGCCTGCTATAGTGGCAACATAGTAAGCAACCTTTTAGGTGTCACATGGTTTTAAGCTATTATCACTTCTATGGCTACCTTAGGGTTTGTAATGCTAATGATTAACCTTAATCCCAATCCTCTAAAACAAACTACAAAATAAATTGATTCATTGCTCTTCATAGTAGCTCTAACTAGTCTTAGAGTTGGGAGGGCTTATTTTTCTATTACAGATCATGCATACATGGCTAGCATCAAGAATTAAACTAAAACTCTTATGATGAGTTATGACAATGTTACCCCATCTAATGAACTATTGTCATTGTATCAAGTTGAAGTCCTCCATTTTGATCACCACTATATTCAAGTAGCCTTGCTAGAATCCAATGTGAATCAAACATCTAGTACTATTACTTTATTTTATTGCAGTACTTGGGACAGTTTATCTAACTATTTAATTAATAAGGTGTTTTACTTATTTTTCACTTAATCTCTAAAACTTATGTTCTTTTTCCTATTATTTAATCTCTAAAACACACTTAATATTAGGTTTGATATTCTTGAGAATCTTAATGAAGTGAAATAAGATCATGAGCTTATTACGCATAAAGAGGAATATCCTAGTCAAGATGTTGATCTTCAGAATTTGTCTAAATCAATTGCAATCATAAAGTCTACAAGGAAACAATTGGTACCTAATAAACTGAGTCTATTAATTTCAAATCATATAAAACAAACTATTTAGAATTAGGAACTTGGTAATGTTGTTTTTTCTCAAGATAGTAATGTGGGTTCTAGAGTTAACATAGATTATCTTTCATACATGATTGAGAGAGAATTCATGAAGATTATTCTGTCAAATCAGTCTAATTATAATAAAATAATAGCAATCACATTTTAATTAAGAGTTGGTTCAATGTCAACAAACACACACAAAAATTTAGGTTTGGAGTCGTTGTAAAACCCATTTATCTTTATCAAACATAAACACACACAAAACAAAATAGGGACAATATCATTCTAATATATCAAGTGCACATAGTGATTGGTTTGAGCATACATTTTTTATATACACTATGACAAGATCACATACATATAGAAGCTACAATAGTGACTAGCTCATACATGTTTGAGTTATTTAAATTGAATTCCACAAGCCCATTGATCACCTACAAGAAAAACACCTATCACATCTAAAGAGAAAAAGCCATGACAAATACTATGCAGTCTTGAGAGGGATTGATCTAAAGAAGAATCTAATATGTAGACTAACCTGTAATGAAAATAGATGGATTAAAATGAAGGAATGGCTTTCTTTATAGAAAACAAGAGAAATGTAATCTAAAATTAGGAAACTAAAATTATCTCAAAGAGCTAAAGATTACCTCAACTAAGTGAACTTAATCTATTGTTAGCTTAATCTAATCAAATATAAAAAGTAACCATGTTTCTCTTAAGTGAGTAAAGTAATTAAAGGAAATAATTTATTAAATAATTAGATATTGTCCAAATTACTCCAACAATACACACATCACATGTACAACAATGACTATCTCAAACATATATCACAACTATAATATTGACTATGTTAGGTATACATAAACATATATTTATATTCATGATTCATACATAAATCACATCTTCATATAAAGATCATATCACACATTAAAAGTAGATGCATCCCATTGTATATATCATCTCAAAACCTAGTTCACTAGCTTGTAAGTTTATAAGTAGATACAATCTAGAAAACGAATATTGATGCATACCATACTACAGTATTGGTCACATTATTGTTTTGACCTTTTTTTATTTATGATAACAATGAAATATCACATACTACTTCATATCATCACTTAAAAGCGCATACATCTAAAAGTATGCATAATACTTGAACCCATTTACATAAATATATAATGAGTACACTTGGTGCATATATATAGTGACCGACTAGTACTAGAAGGTGGGTGAAACAAAATTGCATGCATGTACCAATTACCTAGTTTACTAACACTTTTCCTTTTAAACCATTCTAGCTAAACAAACAATATTAATATATCCCATACTACATCATTGTCCCATATCTTTTTGCTCCTTTATGCTAACAATGATGATGGACAAGCATCTAATACTACACATGATTGTCACTAGATAATAAGTGTAATTAAATGAATCACCTAATAATATTACTAATATTTTCATATCCTATTGAACCGTAAAATGTTGGACAAGCGTTTTCATTAATGCAAAATATGCTGGTCATTTCTATCATCGGTGTTAAATATTTGGAAAACTGCAATTATTTTCCTATATATATTAGAGCATCTAGATTCTAGAGAGGCAAAACCATGCATCCTAACATTATCATTGTGCAATGGTGTTATTAATTCCTAATTTTTTATTGCATCTAGTAGTATCTTGAGGTTTCTATTGTATATTTTTTAGGTTGGTTTCTTAGAAATAAGTTGTGCACTTAGTTGCACTGCCATGGTGTTTGACTCTACATTCTACCACAATTGAGAGTTATGTCTTGTGGTTTTCAACTAAAGTAAATTTTATCATGATGTATTAAATTCTAAAATTTTAGAGGTTGAGATTCAATGAATAGAAAGTTAGAAGTGACAGTGTGTTTATTGTGCTACTTGGACAATTAGGTTGAAAGAAGAAATTGAAGCCATCGCGGGCTAGTAGAAACAAAAACAAGAAAAAATAGTGTCTAGAAACGTACAGACTATACAATTTCATTCAATATTTGAATAATATTAAAAAAAATTTGAATAAAAGTCCTATTGATATCGGCTAGCTCCTCCATATCATTGGCTTTGACCTGCTTACCTTTATCCTGACTTCAAGTTTGAGTTGAAATTCCTTGATATGCCTACCTCTTGGCATATTGGATGGGCCCCTAAATTTTTCCTTTCCCACAAACTAAAATTGAGGGGGAGGCATGAGTGGTCGAAGAGGAAACATTATGGGATTTAGCGTTTTCATTTAGCCTTGGAAGGTCCTTAATGTTATTGGTCATGGTAGTTATGTTTACTGCATGTACAACTTTCTAAGTAGATTTGCCACAACTACTCTTCTCCTTAGAATAACTTTTAGGCCTATCATTGTAAGGAGGCGCATCATATCTGCATTTCTACATCATCTGGATTTTTTATTTAGCCTCTTGCATTTATGCTTCTTGTTGACCACTTTATCATGTTTGCCTAGTTGGGGGCGAAACCACTTGATGTTTTTCACCTATATGGGGGGAAAACCATTTGATCTATCTCTTTTGTTTTCCTTTGTAGGTGCCAATCTACTTATCAAATCTATCTTTCATTTCCCAAACACATGGCCATCTAGCATATCACTATCCATGCTAGTGAAAATTCTTGCCCTATTGTATGGTCACCCATACTACCATATATCATCGCCTTATAGTATGGCTATCTAGCATAACACACCTTGCTATCCATATTGGCACATCTCATATCACAACCGTCACTTATCTTATATCTTTCTATAATAAGGGGCTCTCCTCCAAGAAAGGTTCATTCTGTTATTCTATCTAATCTATCATCAATCTCAATCTAAACCTTATCTTACCATCCAACATGTTAGTTTGTGGCTAGCGTGTTTGTGATGTATCAGTTAGCAATATCTATCTCAAAATTTTGTTTCATCTCATTGGGGGCAACCTTGTCTGATCAAGAAAATTTTCCCTCCCCTTAACGACTCCTTTATTTATATCCCTCTACTTAAGCTTCACATCTCTTAATAAAGACATGATCACTAAAGTGGGGAGAAAGTATAATATAAAAAATTGTACCTTTTACTATTCATCGCAACAAATGGCACCTTCCTCCACGTTAGTAGAGGTTGTGTATCAACATTTTTTTCTTTTTACCAAAATCCTACCAACTTTGTCGACCTATCATCTTTAGGGGATTATCATGACACAAAGACATCAACGTGACACATTAGTGCCTCACAAATTCGACAATTCGTAGGAGGTCGTTTAAGCATAACGGGTGTCCCTAGAAGGAATCATAATTCCTTTTCATGTGCCCATTGACGTCGAGGTTTTCCTCCTAGATACTATATCTGTCTCATTTGAAGGGACTTCGGAGGATTTTTTGATTTTTTTTAATCAATTCTTGCATGTCTGAGGTTTTAGTGATCTTATTGAGTATTATTCACAAGTTTTCTATTCAATTCCCGCCATTACCACAACCTTTGGAGAGGTCTTGCAATTCAAATCCATCCATCCGAGTGAAGGTTCTTTAAGTGTCAAATGGGAGTTCATATTTATCACTCTTTATTTCAATATCTATTATTTCTATCTATTCTGTTAATTGCTTATCTATTTTGTTTCCATCTTTATAATTTTATCTTTCTCTCATTGCTACTATATGGGTTGTCCATGGCGGTGGAGACACCAAAATGGGGGGTCTGACTAAGGCAGACTTGAAAACACAACCCCCAAAATTTTATTTTCTTGAATTTGTGTAGGCTTACAATGGTGAGAAATCTATCATCTTTTGAGAGGCTTCAATTGTGGACCGATTGTGAGCTTCTTACATTTTCCTTTATTTTGTTCTTTTATTTCATACAGTACACTATCTTGCTTATTTCACTTTTCCACACTAATTAGTTGATAATTAAGTCACCTCTGTCATTGTATGAATTTTGTAGTTTCTTTGTAGAGGATGATAGAGCACTACATTGGTGTCCTAGTTCTATGCACTCATCCTAAAGACAAAGACTAAGCAAAGTCGGACAACGGTTTCATTTGTGGTTTGATAACATAGTTCTACATTTTATCCCCTAGCTCACCCATGGTACTAGTTTAAGTGAGGTCTAGCAATGGATAAGTTTGTTCCTAGAATTTGTCATCTTAGAGCTAACAAATCTCCTCCTCTACAAAATTAAAACAATAATATCTAATCATAAATTAACATCTCATAAAGCATCATAATAAATGACCAATATATAATCCAAGTCAAAAGTTTACATTCACTAACATCAATATGTCCATCTCAAATAAAGTATAACATTAATCTTGTGCTAAAACATATAAGCATCATAAAATAGTCCAATGACAAGGATCACATAAGTGTCTCCACACACACATAAATTAAATAAACAACACATAGTGAATCAAGCATTGTCTAACAAGTCAAAATTATATTTATCTAAAGAAAAGCTTGGAGGGGTATTGGACAAAGAATTAAGCTAGGGCTTAAGCTACTCTCCAATTAATTTAATAATATTTTTATAGACTACATTATAAAGAATAATGGGTTCAAAATGGTCCAAACTCTAAGCCCCTTCCCTTTCCCAAATAAAAACAAAGAAAGTAGAATTTGAATCTCACAACATTTGTTTACTACCCATCATAAAAATAAAATGAGCTTCATTTATATTTGAAATCATGTCATTAATAAAATAGCCAAGTCTATTAAAATAATGTTTCTTATCAAACTCCAAATATTATTTAACTTAACATTATTGTATCTAGTGATTTTTTATGTTTAATATTTTGTTATATTTTAATAATGAGATTACCATTTATGAAGAATTTTAATATAGTAAAGTACTCAATTTTAATTTTATCATGTTAAATAATCTAAACAAGAATTCTATATTATAATTTTATAAGTGAAGCATTTAATTCATATATATTTTAAAATTAGATTTTAAATACTTACACAACCATTCTTATCAGTTTAAAGTATATACATTGGTGATGCATAGTGTTATAAATATTCACATGACTATACATGGACTAAATATTAT
The DNA here is from genome assembly GCF_030272615.1 of Cryptomeria japonica. Taxonomy (NCBI): domain Eukaryota; kingdom Viridiplantae; phylum Streptophyta; class Pinopsida; order Cupressales; family Cupressaceae; genus Cryptomeria; species Cryptomeria japonica. The sequence continues at coordinate 290,245,855 of NC_081406.1, read as the reverse complement.
GATTTCAACTCTCGTAAACATCTAAGAAAATTTTAGGAGTACAAACAAGACATTTCAATTGTTTGAAACTATGTCTAAACTAGAAAAAGTCTCATAGAATGAAACCTAACTAGAATTCTTGTTTCATACCTTCATACCAATGTTAATATATTTAAATACTTTAGGAGTTGTATCATGTGTTTTGTAAGTCACTACTTTTTATGATTTTCGAACATAAATTCTAGAATAAAAAGTCTTCCCGTTACGGTTGGATTAAGTAGGGAAGGGCCCCAAATCATGACATGCCCATTTCAAAAACCATTAGTCAAAACAATAAAGATATCTAATAATAAATATAAAAATAAAAGAAAATACAAAACTAAAACATATTTATTGCAGACAAAAATTATTTTGTAACCAATCATTTTAATGTATTACTATTGATTGATGGAAAGAAAGATCCAAGGGAGATATAGAATTGAATGATGATGACACATGATTTTGGGTGATGGAGAAAATCTTCAATGCCCCTATAATGTAGAAAAGAAACATTGTCCACGATACAAACTGATGACTTTGAGGAGTCACTTGACTAATTGACTCAACAACATCTAAACCCATAATGAAAACAATCTTAACAACCAAAATGAAAAATTTGTTTCTGATTAAGATAAAACATGTTTTATATGAACCCAAAACCCAAATCCAAATAAAAGATAATTAAACTAGTAGCAAACCAAAGTAAAAACAATGACCCAACAACATCAGAAATAGGGGAAACACCCCACAATAACTAGCAACAAAAAAAGGAAACCATAACAAAACAACCAACAATAGAAACAAAAACTAGCCAAGAGCTTGCATGAGCTCAAAATTCTTTTGGATTATAATCTCGTTTATTTCTTCAAGCTCGTCCATGATAAATCTCTTGGAACTCCTCTCTTGGTTCCTGCGTCTAGTCCTAGTAGAAGGTCTAGAAGAAACTTGCATATCCACTCCCTGTGAGTCTATTTCCAACTTCTTCTTTTTGGCTTGAAGACTGAAGGCTACACACTACTGAACGGTTGGTCTCTCTAAACAAAAATTTTCTCATTAAACTTTTTAAGACCTTCCACACTATTATTCATATCCTCTTTGCTTATTTCTATCAAACCCCTGATATTTTCCTATAATTCCTCTGTACTCTTCTCTAGATTAACAATTCTTGACTCATGCTCGATTTTCATAACCCTCACATCTTCTATTACTTTTTGAGTCATTCATAGAAGTTTATCAATTTTCTCTAGCATAGAGTTCTATGTAAAGGTGTTGATTATGTAATTAATTCCCTGTTTGATGAAGGTAATTTAAGTGAAAAATTCTGATTTATCGTTTTTATTTTCTCTCAGGTCCATATTAAGAGGAATATCCTAGTGTTTGGTTTCATCTGAAACCCTTTACCCTTTGACTCCACTATTTTTCCCACTTTTCTCTTTGTTGAGCTCTAAAGGCCCAACTCTTGGGGTTTAGAAAGGGGTGTGTTCAACTTTTTAGCTGCAACTCTAGGTAAGGGTTTTCTTTTTCTACTACTATTGGTACCGAGAATAGTTTTCTATGGGGGTTCCTCTTCCGCTGAAGGCCAATAATCTGGATCATCAGACACATGAAGATCATGCCAGTCCATGGTCTTCTCATGCAACTCCTTCTCATCAATCTCAATGTTTGAGACCACATGCACATCAGGGATGTCTTAGGAATTAGGGTTGTTGTTAATAGAGGAAGGTTTAACCTCATCCACTTTGGCATATTCCATAATAAGAAGAATTAATCCCTCATGTAAAATAGGGTTCTCATTGTTTTTGGCATGATTTGCAAGACTAGGCTCAAGTGAGGAAAGTAAATAAAAAAGAAAATTAATTTTCCTATCATGCCTAAAATGATTTAGAATGGTAAAATGATAGGAAAAAATGCTAGAAAATTGTCATCTAGAATGATGTACCTCATTCTAACCTCTTCCATTTCTACCCAAATATTCAAGAGGTCTTTTCTCATATATCCCCTATCAACCATTTTCCTTACTCTACCTCTTTCACTCTATTTGTCAAAGAAAATTGATAGGGATTCCTATATCGCCTTCCTCTCTATATAGAACTTTGTTCCTTCCATTTTTAAACTGGTAATGCCTTCTGGATTCTGAATTCAGCACCATAAGCACCGAGAATGCCTTTATGCTAGCCCTTCACAAACTCTTTGGTCATTCTGGGGTCTTGGCCATGCAAATTTTTTAGGTATCGCATGGGACCACCATCCAAAATTTCAATCCAAAGCTCCTTGTTTTGTTCCCATTTATAGTAAGATAACAACTCCATTATGTTCTTATCTCCCCCCATAATAAGAGTGCCCCTGCAACTTTGGATAGTCACAATTTTAATACCAAACTAGAACCAATAGATAAAAAAATTGGATAGCGAAGAACAATCTAGAATGACGATTCCACTTGTTACACAAAAATCCTTTAATCATTTGACAAGATGGCATCATTAATATTTGGCCATTGGGCAATATTTTTGGCATTCCTTCTTGTCAGCTCACACAAGTGTATAGGGAAGGAGTCCCTTTTCCTCCACCACTTGATTTCCTATACACTACACTAAGATTTGCCATGTAATCCATAGGTATATTGCATTCCCAATGAACATGAGTAATTCAAATTTCATACAATTTGACAATCATAATGAGGCACTCCTAGATTAAATGTTTGATTGTCCAAATCAATAAAAATTTAAATAACTATTAAAATCATGATATCATAATTAAAATTACATAAAATAGTTTGTAGAAATTGTTTTAAAAGAGAGATAATAATCATTATGTCTGCACAACTTGGATCTAATTACCAAACTTGTCACTATCAAACCATAAACATTATTTTATTCTTTCTAATGACTATTACAACAAAACATATTATAAGACATGAACTAAAAAGAAAATGAGTTTGGGAACAACATAAATAACTTAGAAGTGATTATCTAATGAACATAAAAAAGATATAATAAAACTAAATTTTCATTGATCATGGGGTTCCTTCAAATTTTTTTAATTTGTTTCGGCTACATCTATTACTCCTCGTGTTGTACCTACCATTTCAGTTGTTTTGTATATTTTTTCCTCGACAAATTTAGTAGCCCAATTATTCCTACTATTGCCTAGCACATGAGGGATTTGTAAATCACAATAGGACATCACATCCTTTAAGAAGTGTAGTAAATTCTCCCTTAGTTCTTTCACACTATTATAAGAATCTGCATCCCCCAACATCAATTTACATACCTTGTAATCCTGTGCTAGTATATGCCTTATGCACTTAGACTAGGGACTTCTTCCACCGTGTGATTTCATCGAAGACACAATTCTACGTTCTGGAACCTCTTTTGGATTATGCCAAGATCGACTTCAAGTGTTAGTATAGTCTCTGCTCCTCACTTTCATTTTCTATGCTCATATTATTTATTTACCATTTCCATGTAGTCATAAGAGGCTACACTAATTAGAAAGGGTTCTAAATCCGAGGACCCAAAAAAATCCATAGTTATGTCTATGTTTTCTGGACAACCCACCAGATCCATGAGAACATATGCTTGGTTGTATACCTTCATAGCATTATCCTCAACAATATATTCCATATTAGAAGTAACTTCAGTGATCAAGTTGAGTAAAGAAGCAATATTTAATGACCAAAGAGGATCCTTGAGGGTAGGGAAATACTTTTTAACACTTGGCAATGGTTCAACCAGTTGATCTGCAAAGAATTCAAGATTATTTTTGTCAACATGACTTCCAATATCTTCAATCAACTCCTTGCACATGCGATCTTCTTCATAAGATTTTTCTATTCTAAGCTATACACTTTTAGAGAAGCTTTGTTTGGCTATACACAAACTAGCAGCATCCTCTACATGCATTTGTGAAAACAATCAGACACAGAGAAACAAATCAACACAATAGACCACTGCAAACTTGAGCGATGAAAATCCCAAGCTCTAGCATTGTATTTATTGCCAAATGAACAATAAATATACAAAAACTATAGAGCAAGAGTTAGTTGCAGCATATATAATAGTTGTTGGTGAGTTGGCCACACTTTCAACAATTCTACGCATGGTATACATGGAAGTTTGGAAACTTCCTTTGTTCTATGCCACTATAACATCCCCCTTAAATTCATTATAATAATTATCTTTAATATATTCATATAATCTAGCAAATTGGGTCTCAACCTAAAGCCTTGTTAGGTACCCATTTACAATTACTTTTTCACTTAATAATGGTAGGAATTCACTATAATCCCTCCTGAATTACAACCATAAAAGAGTCATGTGACTTCTTGTAAACCCAAAAGATTTCTCAAAAATATAAACTTACTCTCACATAATGCCTTGGTAAAAATATATGAGATCTGGTAAATTTATTTACAATATTGAAGATGATTCATTCATCATGTGACTTCTCATAAACCCAAAATATTTATGAAAAAAATACAAACTTTGACTCACATAATGCCTTAGTAAAAATATTCGCGATCTGGTACTCTGATTTACAATTTTGAGGATGAATCACATGTTTGTTGATGAGATGCTTCATATAAGGATGATAGACCTCTATATGTTTTGTTTTAGTATGAAACATTGGATTCTTGGACAATAAGATGACACTTTGATTGTCACAATGAAGTATTAAAGGTCATATCTGATGTTGCTTGAATAGTGAGAGAATGGCTTATGTCCAAGTGATTTTTTTAGCTCCTACATTTGCAGAAGTATATTCGGCCTTTGTAGTAGATAGAGAAATAGTAGATTGTTTCTTACTACACCATGAAATAGGACCCGAACCAAGAGAGACAACATAACCTGTAGTTGATTTATGATCATCTGTACATCCCACCCAATTTGAATCTAAATACTCAACAAGTTGTAGATCTCCATGAGAAGAATAATAAACACCCATTTTCAAAGTCCTTTGCACATATCTTAATATTCTCTTTGCAGCAACCCAATGTGGAAACTTATGAGAACTCAAAAACCTTGGAACAACACTTACTACAAAAGAAATATCTGGTCCAGTATGAGCCTAGTACATCAAACTTCCAACCAATTGCCTATAAGATGGGATCAACATCCTCACCTTTTATATGCTTGGTCAATTTTAATCCTAGAGCAACTTGAGTAGACACACTCCTACAATTTTCCATTATAAATTTTCTTACCAAATCTAGAGCATACTTGGTTTGAGAGAGATAAATAGAGTCATCTTTTTTCCATACTAGAGTACAAAGAAATTAGTGTACAAAACCAAGATCTGTCATCTCAAATGCATCTTGTAATCTTAACTTCATGTCACTAATTTGGTTCATGTTATGCCCTATAATGATAAGATTATCAAAATAAAGTATAGTAATTAGTAGTTTACCATCATCAAATTACTTCACATACAAGTTTGGATCATGAGAACTATTATTGAAACCTTACATTCGGAAATATTCATCAATTTTAGCATACCAAGCCCTTGGAGCTTGTTTCAAATCATATAGTGACTTCTTTAATGTGCAAATCTTGTGTTCTTGTCTCGGTCTTCAAAATCCTTGGGGTTGAGTAATATAGATTTCTTCATCAATTTCACCATTCAAAAATGCATTCTTGACATCCATTCAGTGAAGAAATCACTTAAAATAAGCTGCCAATGCTATAATAGTCTTGATAGTGCTAATCTTTCCTACTGGTCTCTCCTTGTGTTTTTCAATGCTACCATATGACTTGAATTTAGTTTTATACACCCACTTATTATTGACCACATTTTTACCTTTGGACAAATCCACCAATTCCCAAGTGTTATTCTTTATGAAGGAATCATATTCATTTTACATAGCTTGTTCCCATTTTTCTTTTCCTCTAGCCTTGTATGTTTCTAAATTGACTATACAGAAATGAAAATGAAACATGGTTGCATAGGAGAAACTTTGTGAAAAGAGCTTTGATACCATGAAAAGAAACTTTGTGGGAACGTTGGAAAGTTTCCTTATTGAATCTTGTTATCAAAGGCCCACCATGACATCAACCAACACTTTAGAGTCAAATGTATTGCCTAAATTGCAATACTTCCTATTATATGTTATTTTATCTGCAACCCGATCAACACTAAAGAGAAGAGCACTGCTAAAATAGATTTTAGCTTTTAGTTAACTACAATAGTTGAAACAAAAGTAAATATTAGATAGTCAATAGGTGCTATAATGACCCCCAAAAAGGTTTTGGTCTCTAATAGGTTGGCTGAAGATGATTATGTGAATAACACAAAATAATAAAGCGGCATCAGTCATCTATAGAGAATGATAATAATCCATCCAACTAGGATGAAAATTGATTGGGAAACAAACAATCCCAATCGCCGCTGATCTAAAATAGATCTCATCCATACAACTTTAGCGCCAAGGAATGCAACACAAAATGTTACCACCAATCCCACTCCTGTACCAGCAATAGTAGTCCAAACACCTCTCTACATTGTACTAGCCATGCCAGGCATCAAGTAACCCATGAAAACTAGCATATTTCTTCAATCTCCTCCGTGATAAATCTCTTGGAACTCCTCTCTTGGTTCCTGCATGTAGTCCTTGTAAAAGGTCTAGAAGAAACTTGCATATCCACTCCGTGTGAGTCTATTTCAAACTTCTTTTTTGACTTGAAGACTGAAGGCAGCACAGTACTGAATGGTTGGGCTCGCTAAACAGCAATTTTCTCATTAACCTTTTTAAGACCTTCCACACTATTATTCAGAGTCTCTTTTCTTATTTATATCAAACCCCCAAAATTTTCGTTTAATTCCTCCATACTCATTAACAATTCTTGACTCATGCTCGGTTTTCATAACCCTCACATCTTCTGTTACTTTTTGAGTCATTCTTAGGAGGTTATCAGTTTTCTCTAGCATAGAATTCTATGTAAAGGTGTTGATTATGTCATTAATGACCTGTTTGATGAAGGAAATCTAAGTGACAATCTAGTGTAAACACTTCTCCTAGTTGTTTGTAGAGTTACCTAGGTGAAACTCAAATTCTGATTTATCATTTTTATTTTCTCCCGGGTCCACATTAAGAGGAATATCCTAGAATTTGGTTTCATCTGAACCCCTTTACCCTTTGACTCCACTATTTTTCCCACCTTTTTCTTTGTCGAGCTCTAAGGGCCCAAATCTTGGGGTTTAGAAGGGAGTTTTCAACTTTTTAGCTGCAACTCTAGGTTAGGGTTTTCTTTTTCTACTACTATTGGTGCTGAGAATAGTTTTTTGTGGGGGTCCCTCTTCCTCTGAAGGCTAATAATCTGGGTCATCAGACACATGAAGATCATGCCAGTCCATGGTCTTCTCATGCAACTCCTTTTCATCAATCTCAATGTTTGAGACCACATGCACATCAGAGATGTTTGAGGAATTAGGGTTGTTCTTAATAGGGGAAGGTTTAGCCTCATGTTCTTTGGCATATTCCATAATAAGAAGGATTAATCCCTCATGTAAAATAGGGTTCTCATTGTTTTTGGCATGATTTACAAGACTATACTCAAGTGAGGAAAGTAAATAAAAAAGAAAATAAATTTTCCTATCATCCCTAAAATGATTTAGAATGGTAAAATGATAGGAAAAAATTCTAGAAAAATGGTCATCTGGAATGATGTACCTCATTATAACCTTTGCCATTTCTTCCCAAAGATTCAAGAGGTCTTTTCAATTGTAGCCCCTATCATCCATTTTCCTTACCCTACCTCTTTCGCTCTATTTTTCAAAGACAACCGATAGGGCTTCCTCTGTCACCTTCCTCTCTAAATAGAACTTTGTTCCTTCCATTTTTAAACCAATAATCTCTGCAATGAGTGGCTTATGGATTCTGAATTCAGCACCATAAGCACTAAGAATGCCTTTATGACAGCCCTTCACAAACTATTTGGTCATTCTGGGGTCTTGGCCATGCAAATTTTTTAGGTGTGGCATGAGACCACCATCCTAAATTTCAATCCACAACTCCTTGTTTTGTTCCCATTTCTAGTAAGATGACAACTCCATTATGTTCTTATCTCCCTCCATAATAAGAGTGCCCCTGCAACTTTGGATAGTCACAATTTTAATCCCAAACTAGAACCAATAGATACAAAAATTAGACGGTGAAGAACAATCTACAACGACAATTCCAGATATTACACAAAAATGCTTTAATCATTTGACAAGATGGCATCATTAATATTTGGCCATTGGGCAAGATTTTTGACATCCCTTGTTGTCAGCTCACACAATTGTATTGGGAAGGACTTCCTTTTCCTCCACCACTTGATTTCCTCATACACTACACTAAGATTTGTTGCATAATCCACAGGTATATTGCATTGCCAAAGAACATGAGTAATTCAAATTTCATCCAATTTGTCAATCATAATGAGGCACTCCTAGATTAAATATTTGATTGTCCAACTCAACAAAGATTTAAATAACTATTAAACTCATAATATCATAACTAAAATTACATAAAATAGTTTCTAAAAATTGTTTAAAAAGAGAGATAATAATCATTATGTCTACACAAATTGGATCTAATTAACAAACTTGTCACTATCAAACCATAAACATTATTCTATTCGTTCTAATGATTATTACAACAAAACATTTTTTAACACGTGACCTAAAAAGAAAATGAGTTTGGGAACAACATAAATAACTTAGAAGTGACTATCTAATGAACATAAAAAAGATATAATAAAACTAAATTGTCATCAGTCATGGGGTTCCTTCGACGATTTTTAATTTTTTTTGGTTGCATCTGTTACTCCTTGTGTCATACCTACCATTTCAATTGTTTTGTATATTTTTTCCTCAAGAAATTTAGTAGCCCAATTCATACTACTATTGCATAGCACATGAGGGATTTGTAACACCCAATAGGAGATCACATCCTTCAAGAAGTGTAGTAAATTCTCGCTTAGTTCTTTCACACTGCTATAAAAATCTACATCCTTCAACATCAATTTACATACCTTGTAATCCTGCACTAGTATATAACTTTTGCACCTAGACTAGGGAGTTCTTCCACCATGTGATTTTGTCAAAGAAACAATTATAGGTTCTGCAACCTCTTCTTGATGATTCCAGGATCGACTTCAAGTGTTAATATAGTCTCCTCTCCTCACTTTCATTTCCTCTCCTCATATTATTTATTTACCATTTCCATGCAGTCATAAGTGGCTACACTAATTAGAAAGGGTTCTAAATCCGAGGACCAAAAAAATCCAAAGTTATGTCTATGTTTTTTGGACAACCCACTAGATCCATGAGATCATATGCTTGGTTGTATACCTTCACAAGATTACCCATAACAATATCTTCCATATTAGAAGTAACTTCAGTGATCAAGTTGAGTAAAGAAGCACCAGTTAATGACCAAAGAGGTTTCTTGAGGGCAGGGAAATACTTTTTAACACTTGGCAATGGTTCAACTAGTTGATCTGCAAAGAATCCAAGATTATTTTTTGTCAACATGACTTCCAATATCTTCAATCAACTCCTTGCACCTGTGATCTTCTTCATAAGCTTTTTCTATTCTATGCTATACACTTTTAAAAAAGCTTTGCTTGGCTCTCCACAAATTGGGAGCATCCTCTACATGCATTCCTGAAAATAATCAGACATAGAGAAACAAATCAACACAATAGAATACTGCAAACTTGAGCGATGAAAAACCCTAGCTCTAGCATTGTATTTATAACCAAATAAACAATAGATATACAAAAACTATAGAGAAAGAGTTAGTTGCAGCATATATAATAGTTGGTGGTGAGTGGGCTACACTTTCAACAATTCTACACATGGTATACATGGAAGTTTGGAAACTTCCTTTGGTCTACGCCAGTATAACATCCCCCCTAAATTAATTATACTAACTATCTTTAGTATATTCATATAATATAGCAAATTGGTTCTCAACCTAAAGCCTTGTTAGGTACCCATTTACAATTACTTATTCACTTAATAGTGGTAGGAATTCACTATAGTCCCCCCTAAATTACAACCATTAGAGAGTCATGTGACTTCTTGTAAACCCAAAAGATTTCTCAAAAATACAAACTTACTCTCACATAATGCCTTTGTAAAAATATTTGTGATCTGGTAAATTTATTTACAATATTGAAGTTGAATCACTCATCATGTGACTTCTCGTAAACCCAAAAGATTTATGAAAAAAAAACAAGCTTTGTCTCACATAATGCCTTAGTAAAAATATTTGCAATCTGGTACTCTGATTTACAATTTTGAGAATGAATCACATGTTCGTTGATGAGATGCTTCATATAATAATGATAGACCTCTATATTTTTTGTTTGAGCATGAAACATTGGATTCTTGGACAATAAGATGGCATTTTGATTGTCACAATGAAGTATTAAAGGTCATATCTAATGTTGCTTGAATAGTGAGAGAATGGCTCACATCCAAGTGATTTTTTTTACCTCCTTCATTTGCAGAAGTATATTCAGCCTCTGTGCCAGATAAAGAAATGGTATATTGTTTCTTACTACACCATGAAATATGACCCGAACCAAGAGAGACAACATAACCTGTAGTTGATTTATGATCATCTGTACATCCCACCCAATTTGAATCTAAATACTCAACAAAATGTAGATCTCCATGAGAAGAATAATAAACATCCATTTTCAAATTCCTTTGCGCATCTTAATATTATCTTTGCTACATCCCAATGTCGAAACTTAGGAGAACTAAAAAACCTTGAAACAACACTTACTACAAAAGAAATATCTGGTCCAGTATGAGCCTAGTACAGCAAAATTCCAACCAATTGCTTATATAAGATGGGATCAACATCCTCACCTTCCATATCCCTGGTCAATTTTAATCCTGGAGAAACTTGAGTAGACACACTCCTACAATTTTCCATTTTAAAATTTCTTACCAAATCTAGAGCATACTTGGTTTGAGAGAGATAAATACCATCATCTTTTTACCATACTAGAGTACAAAGAAAGTAGTGTACAAAACCAAGATCTATCATCTCAAATGCATCTTGTAATTTTAACTTCTTCTCTCTAATTTGGTTCATATTATGCTCTATAATGATAAGATTATAAATATAAAGTATAATAATTAGTAGTCCACCATCATCAAATTCCTTCATACAAGTTTGGATTATGAGAACTATTATTGAAACCTTGCATTTGGAAATATTCATCAACTTTAGTATACCAAGCCCTTGGACCTTGTTTCAAATCATATAGTGACTTCTTTAATGTGCAAATCATGTGTTCTTGTCCTGGTCTTCCAAATCCTTGGGGTCTAGTAATATAGATTTCTTCATCAATTTCACCATTCAAAAATGCATTCTTGACATCCATTTAGTGAATAAACCACTTAAAATGAGCTGCCAATGCTATAATAGTCTTGATAATGCTAATCTTTCCTACTAGGGCAAAAGTTTTTGTATAGTCAATTCCCTTTTTCTGTGAATAACCTTTGACCACTAGTCTCTCCTTGTGTTTTTCAATGCTACCATCTAACTTGAATTTAGTTTTATACACCCACTTATTATTGACCACTTTTTTGCCTTTGGACAAATCCACCAATTCCCAAGTGTTAGTCTTTATGAAGGAGTCATACTCATTTTGCATAGCTTTTTCCCATTATTCTTTTCCTCTAGCCGCGTATGTTTCTAAATTGACTATACAGAAACAAAAATGAAACATGGTTGCAAAGGAGAATCTCTGTGAAAAGAGCTCTGATACCATGAAGAGAAACTTACTATGAACATTGGAAAGTTTCCTTATAGAATCCTATTATCAAAGGCCCACCATGATATCAACCAACACTTTAGAGTGAAACGTATTGCCTGAATTGCAATACTTGCTATTAGATGCTATTTTATCCACAACTCGATCAACTCTAAAGAGAAGAGCACACCTAAAATAGATTTTAGCTTTTAGTTAACTACAATAGTTGAAACGAAAGTAAATATTAGATAGTCGATAGGCACTGTAATGAGCCCCAAAAAGGTTTTGGTCTCTGATAGGTTGGCTAAAGATGATTATGTGAATAACACGAAATAATAAAATGGCGTCAACCATTTATAGAGAATGATAATAATCCATCCAACTAGGATGAAAATCAAATGGGAAACAAACAATCCCAATCGCTGCTGATTTAAAATAGATCTCACTCATACAACTTTAGCGCCAAGGAATACAACACAAAATGTTACCACCAATCCCACTCTTGTACCAACAATAGTAGTCCAAACACCTTTGTACACTGTACTGGCCATGCTAGGCAGCAAGTAACCCAAGAACACGCATAGCGTCAGTCTTGCACAATGCTCACATTCTTCACTTCTGCCTCTGTAGCCAAGTGCATAATCAAGCCAGATAGAATCAGATGCTTGCTGGGAAGCCACAATGCTGCCTTAATACTAGAATATGAATGCAATGAAGAATGCAAATCCAAATTTTGTTTCATTTTTAATCTTATTACTAAAGATGTATGAATAATTCTTTTTTTAGAATTATGACAATTAATTAAAATAATGTATATGTGCCACAAATATTTTTAGTACATTTCTATCATATGTGTATATTTCTAAGAAAGCTCTGAAGTATAATTATCTTCTACTATCTATTTTCTTTCTTACATTAAAATGCATATTTTTTTATAAGTTATAGATTTTGAATCTTGTTATTGTTATGTGTTCATAAAGATATAAAAATACTGGTTTTTAATATGTCTCTTTATTTTGGAATAATTAAAAACTTTTAATCTTATCATTCTTATTCTTTTAAGAAGTTGTAGTAATAATTTTCATAACTATTCCCTTCAGTGCTCTTTGAACTAGACACCTCTAAATTTTTTTTTATAGATTTAATATAATTTTAGTAGTTTCATCCACTTTTATAAAAAAATAAAATAAAAAAATTTCATAACTAATTTTAAAAATCATATAACAAACACTTCTTAAAGCACCTGGATTGAATGCCAACATTTCTACAAAACTCATAAAGCATAAATATCTCCCGCCATATGTTGTCTAGACTTAAAGAAGAAACATTCTTTTATGTGTAAATACTTTTAATCTTCTCATTTCTATGTTTTGAAGAATAAATAGGAATAATTAATTTTAACTTATTGCTCTTTTTCTTTTTAGAAGATGTAAGATTATTTGTCTGTAATATTAGTCCATATTTTTTAAAAAAAGAAAATTTAAATCTTGTCATCATTATACTTTGAAGATGCAAAAAATATTCTTCAATATTAAAACAATTGTTATTGTTTTTTACGATTTAACCCAAACTAAATATAAAATTACTATATTCCATAATTTTTACCTTTACTATTTTCAAAGTACAATTACAGAGATTAACAACTATGAAAACTATGATATAACTTAGGTATTCAATGATTAATTTGCTTTTATTATGATAAATTATGTAAATAGGGATTCTTGATTTAACTCTTCTAAATAGGGTATTTATTTTAAAAAGAATTTTAAAATTATAAATTAAATAAACTTTAAAAATAAGATTTTTTCTAATTTTTGTTTTAAAAGTTTTAAAAATAACCAAGTCATTAAAAATAAATTATTACAAACACAAAATATTATTTAATACAAATATGGTTTTTATTATGAAAATCCTATTCAAATTTAATGTTTTTCATTTAACCACCCTTATTTCTAATGGGGTAAGAGAATATAAGAACATTGAAGAATGATTGTTTCTTAATTTTCAAATATATTAAACCAACTATTGTACATATTTTCTTTCATCCAACCCAGAATAAATTTACAAAGTATTGTATTATACAACATGTGTTTAGTAACTTTTACTTTAATTTAAATATAGTTTTCATTGTGAAAATTCTTTTCAAATTTGATTTTTTTATTTTAACTACTCTTATTTTAAATAGGGTAAAAACTTCCAATTTCATCATTGCTACATTTTGTTGAACATGCAAGAATGATTGTTTCTTACTTTTCAAATTTATTAAAGTAGCTATTGTACATATTGTCTTTCATCCAACCCAAACTAAATTTACAAAGTATTTTAGTGTATCTTATGTATTTAGGAACTTTTTCTTTAATACAAATATGGTTTTCATTATGAAAATAAGTTTAAAATTTAATGTTTTTTCATTTTAACTATGTTTTTTTATAAATGGGGTAAAACCTTATAATTTTATCATTGCTACATTTTGAAGAACATGCAAGAATGATTGTTTCTTACTTTTCAAATATATTAAAACAACTATTGTACATATTGTCTTTCATTAAATCCAAACTAGATTTACCAAGTATTGTATTGTACCCTATGTGGCTAGTAACTTTTGCTTTAATACAAAAAGGGTTTTTATTGTGAAAATTCTTTCCAAATTTTTTATTTTTTCTTTTTAACCACTCTTATTTTAAATATGGTAAAAAGTTTCAATTTCGTCATTGTTACATTTTGGAAAACATGGAAGAATGATTGTTTCTTATTTTTCGAATTTATTAAACCAACTATTGTACATATTGTCTTTCATCCAACCCAAACTAAATTTACAAAGTATTTTTGTGTACCTTGTGTATTTAAGAACTTTTGATTTAATACAAGTATGGTTTTGATTAAGAAAATAAGTTTCAACTTTAATGATTTTTCATCTTAACTATGCTTTTTTTTTAAATGGTGTAAAAGCTTATAATTTCATCATTCTTACATTTTGAAGAATATGCAAGAATGATTGTTTCTTACTTTCCAAATATATTAAACCAACTATTGTACATATTGTCTTTCATCCAACCCAAACTAAATTTAGAAAGTATTGTATTGTACCATATGTGTTTGGTAGCTTTTACTTTAATATAAATATGGTTTTCATTGTGAAATTTCTTTTCAAATTTAATCTATTTACATTTTAACTATTATTTTGAATAGGGTAAAAATTTCCCATCTCATCATTGATACATTTTGAGGAACATGCAAGAATGATTGTTTCTTACTTTTCAAATATATTAAACCAAATATTATACATATTGTCTTTCATCCAACAGAAATTAAATTTAGAAATTATTGTAGTATATCATGGTCAATGATGATCATTTTTTCTCTTCATCCAAGCTACAATACAAACATGATAGTATCATTGCTTTAGGACTAACTTGGTGAAGTACCTCTCTTTAGCGAGCTTGCCAAAATAGTCCACAAATGAAAGATATCATGTATTTGTTCTAGATGATAAGATAATTCAAAGATCAATAATCAACGTATAGTCGTAAATAATCCATTTTTTTTTGGCCTCCTGAATAACACGACGGTCACATAGGGACACCTTAATGGTCCGAGGTACCCAAATTCATTTAGTTCAACCAATTATTCATTTTGTTCAATAATTTTTAGTCCATTTAGCCTACATGGTGAGTTAGCAAATGGCCTATTCTCTGTCTCCAACATGATTCAATCAATTGCTTGTTACAGTGGCAACACAGTAAGCAACCTTTTAGGTGTCACATGGTTTTAAGCCAATATCAGTTCTTTGGTTACCTTATGGTTTGTAATGCTAATGATTCACCTTAATCCCAATCCTCTAAAACAAACTACAAAATAAATTGATTCACTGCTCTTCATAGTAGCTCTAACTAGGCTTAGAGTTGGGAGGGCTTATTTTTCTATTAGAGATCATGCATACATCGCTAGCATCAAGAATTAAACTACAACTCTTATGAGGAATTATGACAACCTTACCCCATCTAATGAACTACTGTCATTGTATCAAGTTGAATTCCTCCATTTTGATCACCACCATATTCTAAGAGCCTTGCTCGCATCCAATGTGAATCAAACATCTAGTATTGTTACTTTATTTTATTGGAGTACTTGGGACACTTTACCTAACTATTTAATTAATTAGGTCTTTTACTTATTTTTCACTTAATCTCTAAAACATAGGTTCTTTTTCCTATTATTTAATCTCTAAAACACACTTAATATTGGGTTTGATATTCTTGAGAATCTTAATGAACTAAAATAAGATCGTGAGCTCATTTCGCATAAAGAGGATTATCCTAGTCAAGATGTCGATCTTTAGAATTTATGTAAATCAATTGCAATCATAGATTCTACAAGGAAACAATTGGTACCTAACGAACTGAGTCTATTAGTTTCAAATTATATTAAACAAACTATTTAGAATTAGGAAGTTGTTAATGTTATTTTTTCTCAAGATATTAATGTGGGTTCTAGAGTTAACATAGATTATCTTTCATACATGATTGAGAGAGAATTCATGAAGATTATTCTTTCAAATCAGTCTAATTATAATAAAATAATAGCAATCACATTTTAATTAAGAGTTGGTTCAATGTCACCAAACACACACAAAACTTTAGGTTTCTAGTCCTTGTAAAACCCGTTTATCTTTATCAAACACAAACACACACAAAACAAAATAGGGACAATATCATTCTAATATATCAAGTCCACATAGTGATTGGTTTGAGCATACATCCTTTATATACACTGTGACAAGATCACAAACATATAGAAGCTACAATAGTGACTAGGTCATACATGTTTGAGTTATTTGAATTCAATTCCACAAGCCCATTGAGCACCTACAAGAAAAACACCTATCACATCTAAAGGAAAAAAGCCGTAACAAATACTATGCAGTGTTGAGAGGGATTGATCTAAAGAAGAATCTAATATGTAGACTAACCTATAATGAAAATAGATGGATTAAAATGAAGGAATGGCTTTCTTTATAGAAAACAAGAGAAATGTAATCTAAAATTAGGAAACTAAAATTATCTAAAAGCGCTAAAGATTACCTCAACTAAGTGAATTTAATCTATTGTTAGTCTAATCTAATTAGATATAAAAAGTACCCATGTTTCTCTTAAGTGAGTAAAGTAATTAAAGGAAATAATTTATTAAATAATTACATACTGTCCAAATTACTCCAACAATACACACATCACATGTATAACAATGACTATCTCAAACATATATCACAACTATAATATTGACTAGGTTAGTTATACATAAACATATATTTAGATTCATGATTCATACATAAATCACATATACATATAAAGATCAAATCACACATTCAAAGTAGAAGCATCGCATTGCACATATCATCTCAAAACCTAGTTCACTAGCTTGTAAGTTTATAAGTAGATACAATCTAGAAAAGGAATATTGATGCATACCATACTACACTATTGGTCACATTATTGTTTTGACCTTTTTTTAATTATGATGACAATGAAATATCACATACTACTTGATATCATCACTTAAAATCACATACATCTAAAAGTATGCATAATACTTGAACCCATTTACATAAATATATAATGAGTACAAGTAGTGCATATATATAGTGACCAACTAGTACTAGAAGGTGGGTGAAACAAAATTGCATGCATGTACCAATTACCTAGTTTACTAACACTTTTCCTTTTAAACCATTCTAGCTAAACAAACAATATTAATAAATCACCTAATAATATTAGTAATATTTTCATATCCTATCAAACCATAAAGTGTTGGACAAGGGTTTTCATTAATGCAAAAGATGCTGGTCAATCAATCATCGATGTTAAATATTTGGAAAACTACAATTATTTTTCTATCTAGATTAGAGCATCTGGATTCTAGAGAGGCAAAGCAATGCATCTTAACATTATCATTGTGCCATGGTGTTATTAATTCCTAATTGTTTATTGAATCTACTAGCATCTTGAGGTTTCTATTGTATATTTTTTAGGTTGGTTTCTTAGAAATAAGTTGTGCACTTAGTTGCACTGCCATGGTGTTTGACTCTACATTCTACCACAATTGAAAGTTATGTCTTGTGGTTTTCAACTAAAGTAAAGTTTCTCATGATGTATTAAATTATAAAATTTTTGAGGTTGAGATTCAATGAATAGAAAGTTAGAAGTGACAGTGTGTTTATTGTGCTACTTGAACAATTAGGTTGAAAGCGGAAATTGAAGCCACTGTGAGCTAGTAGAAACAAAAAACAAAAAAAATAGGGTCTAGAAACTTAGAGACTATACAATTTCATTCAATATTTTAACAATATTAACATATTTCTGAATAAATGTCCTATTGATATCAGCTATCTCCTCCATATCACTGGCTTTGACCTGCTTACCTTTATCCCTACTTCACGTTTGAGTTGAAAGTCCTTGATTAGCCTAGGTCTTGGCATATTAGATGGGCTCCTAAATCTTTCCTTTTCCACAAACTAAAATTGAGGGGGAGACATAAGTGGTCGAAGGGGAAACATTAAGAGATTGATCCTTTTCATTTAGCCTTGGAAGGTCCTTCATCTTATTGTTCATGGTAGTTATGTTTATTGTATCTACAACTTTCTATGTAGATGTGCCACAACTACTCTTCTCCTTAGAATAACTTTCAGGCCTATCATTATAAGGGAGCACATCATATCTGCATTACTACATCATCTGCATTTTTTATTTAGCCTCTTGCATTTATGCTTCTTGTTGACCACTTTATCATGTTTGCCTAGTTGGGGGCCAAACCACTTGATCTTTTTCACCTAGATGGGCGGAAAACCATTTGATCTATCTATTTTGTTTTACTTTGTAGGTGCCAATCTACTTATCAAATCTATCTTTGATTTCCCAATCACATGGCCATCTAGAATATCGCTATCCATGTTGGTGAAAATTCTCGCCCTATTGTATGGTCACCCATACTAACATATATCATAGCCTTATAGTATGGCTATCTAGCATAACACACCTTTCTATCCATACTGGCACATCTCATATCACAACCGTCACTTATCTTATATCTTTCTATAATAAGGGGCTTTCCTCCAAGAAAGGTTCATTCTGTTATGCTATCTTATCTATCATGAATCTCAATCTAATCCTTATCTTACCATCCGACATGTTCATCTGTGGCTAGCATGTTTATGATGTATTAGTTATAAATATCTATCTAAAAATTTAGTTTCAACTCATTGGGGGCAACCTTGTCTGATCAAGAAAATTTTCCCTTCCCTTAACGACTGCTTTATTTATATCCCTCTACTTTAGCTTCACATCTCTTAATAAAGATATGATCACTAAAGTCGGGGGAAAGTATAATATAAAAAATTATACTTTTTACCATGCATCACAACAAATGGCACCTTCCTCCATGTTAGCAAAGGTTGTGTATCACCATTTTTTTCTTTTCACCAAAATCCTACCAACTTTGTCAACCTATCATCCTTAGGGCATTAGCATGACACGAAGACATCAATGTGACACATTAGTGCCTCAGGAATTTGACAATTCGTAGGTGGTCATTTGAGCATAATAGGTGTCCCTAGAAGGAATCATAATTCCTTTTCATGTGCCAATCGACGTCGAGTTTTTCCTCATAGATGCTATATCTTGCTCGTTTGAAGGGACTTCAGAGGATTTTTTGGCTTTTTTTATCAATTCTTGGAAGTCGGAGATTTTAGTGATCTTAGTGAGTATTATTCACAAGTTTTCTATTAAATTCCCACCATTACCACAGGCTTTGGAGAGCTCTTGGAATTCAACTCCATCCATCTGAGTGAAGGTTCTTTAAGTGTCAAAGGGGAGTTCATATTTATCCCTCTTTGTTTCAACATTTATCATTTCTATCTAGTCTGTTAATTGCTTATCTATTTTTTTTCCATCTTTCTCTCATTTCTACTATATGGGTTGTCCATGGCAGTGGAGACACGAAAATGGGGGGTCTATCTAAGGAAGACTCAAAAACACAACCCCCAAAATTTTAGTTTATTGTTTGTGTGCAGACTTACAATGTTGAGAAATCTATCATCTTATGAGACGCTTCAATTGTGGACCGACTGTGAGCTTCTTACATTTTCCTTTATTTTGTTCTTTTATTCCATACTCTATACTATCTGGCTTATTTCACTTTTCCACACTAATAAGTTGATAATTAAGTCTCCTTTGTCGTTATTGTAGGGATTTTGTAGTTTGTCCGTAGAGGATGATAGTGCACCGCATTTGTGTCCTAGTTCTATGTGCTCATCCTAAAGACAAAGACTAAGCAGAGTCAGTCAATAGTTTCACTTGTGGTTTGATAACATAGTTCTACATTTTATCCCCTACCTCACCCTTAGTACTAGTTTAAGTGAGGTCTATCAATGGATAGGTTTGTTCCTAGAATTTGTCATCTTAGAGCTAACAAATCTCCTCCTCTACAAAATTAAAACAATAATATCTAATCATAAATTAACATCTCATAAAGCACCATAATAAATCAATAATAAATAATCAAAGTCAAAAGTTTACATTCACTAACATCGATATGTCCATCTCAAATAAAGTATAACATTAATCATGTCCTAAAACATATAAGAATCATAAAATAGTCCAATGACATGGATCACATAAGTGTATCCACACACACATAAATTAAATAAACAACACATAGTGAATCAATCATTGTCTAACAAGTCAAAATAATATTTATCTAAAGAAAAGCATGGGGGGTATTGGACAAATAATTAAGCCAGGGCTTAAGCTACTCTCGAGTCAATTTAATAATATTTTTATAGACTACATTATAAAGAATAATGGGTTTAAAATGGTCCAAACTCTAAGCCCCTTCCTTTTCCCAAATAAAAACAAAGAAATTAGAATTTGAATCTCGCAACATTTGTTTACTACCCATCATAAAAATAAAATGAGCTTCATTTATATTTGAAATCATATCATTAATGAAATAACCAAGTCTATAAAAATAATGTTTCTAATCAAACTCCAAATATTATTTTACTTGACATTTTGTATCTAGTGATTTTTACGTTTAATATTTTGTTAATTTTTAATAATGAGATTACCAGTTATGAAGAATTTTAATATAGTAAAGTACTCAATTTTAATTTTATCATGTTAAATAATCTAAACAAGAATTCTATATTATAACTTTGTAAGTGAAGCATTCAATTCATATATATTTTAAAATTAGATTTTAAATACTTACACAACCATTCTTATTAGTTTAAAGTCTATACATTGTTGATGCATGGTGTTATAAATATTCACATGACTATACATGGACTAAATATTATGGTTTCAAACTCTTGTAAACATCTAAGAAAATTTTAGTAGTACAAACAAGACATGTCAAGTGTTTGAAACTATGTCTAAACTAGAAATAATCTCATAGGATGCAACCTAACTAGAATTTTTGTTTCATACCTTCATACCAATATTAAGATATTTAAATATTTTAGGAGTTGTATCATGTGTTTTGTAAGTCACCACTTTTTATGATTTTGGAACATAAATTTTAGTAAAAAAATTATTCTCATTACTGTTAGATTAAGTAGGGAAGTGATCCAAATCATTACATGCACATTTCAAAAACCATTAGTCAAAACAATAAAGATATCTAATAATAAATACAAAAATAAAAGAAAATACAAAACTATAATATATCTATTGTAAACAAAAATTATTTTTTAACCAATCATTTTAATATATTACTATTGATTGATGGAAATAAATATCCAAGGGAGATATAGAATTGAATGATGATGACACGTGATTTTGGGTGATGGATAAAATCTTCAATGCCCCTATAATGAAGAAAAGCAACATTGTCCACGATACAAACCGATGACTTCAAGGAGTCACTTGACTAATGGACTCAACAACATCTAAACCCATAATGAAAACAATCTTAACAACCAAAATGAAAAATTAAACTAGTAGCAAACCAAAGTACAAACAATGACCCAACAACATCAAAAATAGGGGAAACACCCCACAATAACCAGCAACAACAAAAGGAAACCTTGACAAAACAACCAACAACAGAAATAAAAATTGGCCAAGAGCTTGCATGAGCTGATAACTCTTCTGTATTATAATCTCGTTTAATTCTTCAAGCTCCTCCATGATAAATCTCTTGGAACTCCTCTCTTGGTTCATGCGTCTAGTCCTGGTAGAAGGTCTAGAAGAAACTTGCATATCCACTCCCTGTGAGTCTATTTCCAACTTCTTGTTTTTTGACTTGAAGACTGAAGGCAACACACTACTGAACAGTCGGGTTCTCTAAACAACAATTTTCTCATTAAAATTTTTAAGACCTTCCACAATATTATTCATAGCCTCTTTGCTTATTTCTATCAAACCCCTAATATTTTCCTTTAATTCCTCCATACTCTTCTGTAGATTAACAATTCTTGACTCATGCTCGACTTTCATAACCCTCACATCTTCTGTTATTTTTTGAGTCATTCTTAAGAGCTTTTCAGTTTTCTCTAGCATAACATTCTATGTAAAGTTGTTGATTATGTCATTAATGCCCTCTTTGATTAAGGCAAACTAAGTGATAATCTAGTGAAAACACTTCTCCTAGTTATTTTTAGAGTTACACAGGAGATACTCAAATTCTGATTTGTCCTTTTTATTTTCTCTCAGGTCCACATTAAGAAGAATATCCTAGTATTTGGTTTCATCTAAACCCCTTTACCCTTTGACTCCACTATTTTTCCCAATTTTTTCTTTATCGAGTTCTAAGGGCCCAACACTTGGGGTTTAGAAAGGGGGGTTTTCATCTTTTTAGCCGCAACTCATGGTTAGGGCTTTCTTTTTCTACTACTATTGGTACTGAGAATAGTTTTTTGTGGGGGTCCCTCTTCCTCTGAAGGCCAATAATTTGGGTCATCAGACACATGAAGATCATGCCAGTCCATACTCTTCTCATGTGACTCCTTCTCATCAATCTCAATGTTTGAGACCACATCCACATCAGGGATGTATGAGGAATTAGGGTTGTTCTTAATAGGGGAAGGTTTCATCCATCCACTTTGGCATATTCCATAATATGAAGGATTAATCCCTCATGTAAAACAAGGTTCTAATTATTTTTGGCATAATTTCCAAGACTATGCTCAAGTGAGGAAAGTAAATAAATTTCCCTATCATGCCTAAAATGATTTAGAATGGTAAAATGATAGGAAAAAATGCTCAAAAAATGGTCATCTAGAATGATGTACCTCATTATAACCTCTGCCATTTTCGCCTAAAGATTCAAGAGGTCTTTTCTACTATAGCTCCTATCAGCCATTTTCCTTACTCTACCTCTTTCGCTCTGTTTGTCAAAGAAAACTGATAGGGCTTCCTCTATCACCTTCCTCTCTCAATAGAATTTTGTTCCTTCCATTTTTAAACTGGTAATCTCTTCAATGAATGGCTCATTGATTCTGAATTCAGCACCATAAGCACTGAGAATGCCTTTATGTTAGCCCTTCATAATTTCCTTGGTCATTCTGGGGTCTTGGCCATGCAAATTTTTTAGATATGGCATGAGACCACCATCCAAAATTTCAATCCATAGCTCCTTGTTTTGTTCCCATTTCTAGTAAGATAACAACTCCATTATGTTCTTATCTCTCCCCATAATAAGAGTGCCAATGCAACTTTGGATAGTCACAATTTTAATCCCAAACTAGAATCAATAGATATAAAAATTAGATGATGAAGAACAATCTAGAATGACGATTCCACTTATTACAAAAAAGTCCTTTAATCATTTGACAAGATGGCATCATTAATATTTGGCCGTTGGGAAATATTTTCAGCATCCCTTCTTGTCAGCTCACACAAGTGTATTGGGAAGGAGTCTATTTTCCTCCACCACTTTATTTCCTCATACGCTACACTAAGATTTGCCACGTAATCCATAGGTATATTTCATTCCCAACGAACATGAGTAATTTGAATTTCGTCCAATTTGACAATCATAATGAGGTACTCCTAGATTAAATGTTTGATTGTCCAACTCAATAAATATTTAAATAACTATTAAACTCATGATATCATAATTAAAGTTACATAAAATAGTTTCTAAAAATTGTTTAAAAAGAGAGATAATAATCATTATGTCTGCACAACTTGGATCTAATTAACAAACTTGTCACTATCAAGCCATAAATATTATTCTATTCCTTCAAATAACTATTACAACAAAACATATTAGAACACATGAACTAAAAAGAAAATGAGTTTGGGAAAATTGAAATAACTTAGAAGTGATTATCTAATGAACATAAAAAAGATATAATAAAACTAAATTTTCATCAATCATGGGGTTCCTTTTAAGATTTTTAATTTGTTTTGGTTGCATCTATTACTTGTTGTGTTCTACCTACCATTTCAGTTGCTTTGTATATTTTTTCCTCAACAAATTTAGTAGCCGAATTCATACTGCTATTGCGTAGCACATGAGGGATTTGTAAGACACAATTTGAGATCACATCCTTTAATAAGTGTAGTAAATTCTCCCTTAGTTCTTTCACACTGCTATAAGAATTTGCATCCTCCAACATCAATTTACATACCTTGTAATCCAGCACTAGTATATGCCTTGTGTACCTAGACTAGGGACTTCTTCCACCATGTGATTTCACCGAAGACACAATTCTACATTCTGGAACCTCTTTTGGATGATGCCAAGATCGACTTCGAGTGATAGTACAGTCTCCGCTCCTCACTTTCATTTTCTCTGCTCATATTATATATTTACCATTTCCATGAAGTCATAAGAGTCTGCACTAATTAGAAAGGGTTTTAAATCCAAGGACCCAAAAAAATACAAAGTTATGTCTATGTTTTCTAGACAACCCACCAAATCCACGAGATCATATGCTTGGTTGTATACTTTCATAGCATTATCCACAACAATATCTTCCATATTAGAAGTAACTTCAGTGATCAAATTGAGTAAAGAAGTAGCAGTTAATGACCAAAGAGGTTGCTTTTGGGCAAGGAAATACTTTTTAACACTTGGCAATGGTTGAACTAGTTGATTTGCAAAGAATCCAAGATTATTTTTGTCAACATGACTTCCAATATCTTCAATCAACTCCTTGCACCTGCGATCTTCTTCATAAGCTTTTTCTATTCTATGCTATACACTTTTAAAGAAGCTTTGCTTGGCTATCCACAAACTAGGAGCATCCTCTACATGCATTCCTAAAAACAATCAGACACAGAGAAACAAATCAACACAATAGAACATTGCAAACTTGAGCGATGAAAAACCCAGGCTCTAGCATTGTATTTATAGACAAATGAACAATAAATATGAAAAAACTATAGATAAAGAGTAAGTTGTAGCATATATAATAGTTAGTGGTGAGTTGGCTACACTTTCAACAATTTTATGCATGGTATACATGCAAGTTTGGAAACTTCCTTTGGTCTATGCCACTATAACATCCCCCCTAAATTAATTATACTAACTATCTTTAGTATATTCATATAATCTAGCAAATTGGGTTTTGACCAAAAGCCTTGTTAGGTACCCATTTACAATTACTTATTCACTTAATAATGGTAGGGATTCACTATAATCTGCCCTAAATTACAACCATTAGAGAGTCATGCGACATCTTGTAAACCCAAAAGATTTCTCAAAAATACAAACTTACTCTCACATAATGCCTTGGTAAAAATATCTGTGATCTGGTAAATTTATTTACAATATTGAAGATGAATCACTCATCATGTGACTTCTCATAATCCGAAAATATTTATGAAATAAATACAAACTTTGTCTCACATAATGCCTTAGAGAAAATATTCACGATCTGGTACTCTGATTTACAATTTTGAGGATGAATCACATGTTCGTTGATGAGATTATTCATATAATGATCATATACCTCTATATGTTTTTTTTGAGCATGAAACATTGGATTCTTGGACGGTAAGATGGCACTTTGATTGTCACAATGAAGCATTAAAGGACATATCTGATGTTGCTTGAATAGTGAGAGAATGGCTCATATCCAAGTGATTTTTTTAGCTCCTTCATCTGTAGAAGTATATTCGGCCTTTGTAGTAGATAGAGAAATGGTAGATTGTTTCTTACTACACCATGAAATAGGACTCGAACTAAGAGAGACAACATAACTTGTAGTTGATTTATGATCATGTGTACATCCTACCCAATTTGAATCTAAATACTCAACAAGTTGTAGATTTCCATGAGAAGAATAATAAACACCCATTTTCAAAGTCCTTTGCACATATCTTAATATTAACTTTTCTCCAACCCAATGTGGAAACTTAGGAGAACTCAAAAACCTTGAAACAACACTTACTACAAAAGAAATATCTGGTCCAGTATGAGCCTAGTACACCAAACTTCCAACCAATTGCCTATATAAGAGGGGATCGACATCCTCACCTTCCATATCCTTGGTCAATTTTAATCCTGAAGCAACTTGAGTAGACACACTCCTACAATTTTCCATTTTAAAATTTCTTACCAAATCTAGAGAATACATGGTTGGAGAGAGATAAATACCATCATCTTTTTGCCATACTAGAGTACAAAGAAAGTATTGTACAAAACCAAGATCACTCATCTCAAATGCATCTTGTAATTTTAACATCATGTCACTAATTTGGTTCGTGTTATGCCCTATAATGATAAGATTATCAACATAAAGTATAATAATTAGTAGTCCACCATCATCAAATTCCTTCACATACAAGTTTGGATCATGAGAACTATTATTTAAACTTTGCATTTGGAAATATTCATCAATTTTAGCATACCAAGCCCTGGGAGCTTGTTTCAAACCATATAGTGAATTCTTTAATGTGCAAATCATGTGTTCTTGTCCTTGTCTTCCAAACCCTTGGGGTTGTGTAATATAGATTCCTTCATCAATTTAACCATTCAAAAATGTATTCTTGACATCTATTTAGTGAAGAAACCACTTAAAATGAGCTGCCAATGCTATAATAGTCTCGATAATGCTAATCTCTCCTACTGGGGCAAAAGTTTTTGTATAGTTAATTCTCTTTTTCTGCGAATACCCTTTGACCACTAGTCTCTCCTTGTGTTTTTCAATGCTACCATCTGAATTGAATTTAGTTTTATAAACCCAGTTATTATTGATCACATTTTTGCCTTTGGATAAATCCACCAATTCCCAAGTGTTATTCTTTATGATGGAATCATACTCATTTTGCATAGCTTGTTCCCATTCTTCTTTTCCTCTAGCCTTGTATGTTTCTAAATTGACTATACAGAGACAAAAATGAAACATGGTTGCAGAGGAGAAAATCTGTGAAAAGAGCTCTGATACCATGAAAAGAAACTTTGTGTGAATGTTGGAAAGGTTCCTTATAGAATCCTGTTATCAAAGGCCCACCATGACATCAACCAACACTTTAGAGTCAAACATATTTCTTGAATTGCAATACTTGCTATTATATGTTATTTTGTTTGCAACCCAATCAACACTAAAGAGAAGAGTAAAACTAAAATAGATTTTAGCTTTTATTTAACTACAATAGTTGAAACAAAAGTAAATATTAGATAGTCAATAGGCTCTACAATGACCCCCAAAAAGGTTCTGGTCTCTCATAAGTTGGCTAAAGATGATTATGTGAATAACATGAAATAATAAAGCAGTGTCAACCATCTATAGAGAATGACAATAATCCATCCAACTAGGATGAAAATCGACTAGGAAACAAACAATCCTAATCATCGCTGATTTAAAATAGATATCACCCATACAACTTTAGCGATAAGGAATGCAACACAAAATGTTACCACCAATCCCCCTCCTGTACCAGCAATAGTAGTCCAAACACATCTATACACTGTACTGGCCATGCCAGGCAGCAAGTAACCCATGAACGTGCACAACATCAGTCTTGCACAATGCTCACATTCTTCACCTTTGCCTCTGCAGCCAAGTGCATAATCAAGCCAGATAGAATCCGATACTTGCTGGGAAGCCACAATGCCTCCTTAATACTATAGACTATGAATGCAACGAAGAATGCAAATCCAAATTTTGTTTTATTTTTAATCTTATTACTAAAGATGTATGAATAATTCTCTTTTCAGAATTATGACAATTAATTAAAACAATGTATATGTGCCACAAACATTTTTAGTACATTTCTATCATATGTGTATATTTCTAAGAAAGCTCTAAAGTATAATTATCTTCTACTGTCTATTTTCTTTCTTATAATAAAATACTTATATTTTTTAATAAGTTATAGATTTTGAATCTTGTTATTGCTATGTGTTCATTAAGATATAAAAATAGTTGTTTTTAATATGTCTCTTTATTTTAGAAGAATTAAACACTTTTAATCTTATCATTCTTATTCTTTTAAGAAGTTGTAGTAATAATTTTCATAACTATTCCCTTCTGTGCTCTTTGAACCAGACACCTATAAATTTTATTTATAGATTTAATATAATTTTAGTGGTTTCATCCACTTTTATCAAAAAAAAATAAAAAATTCATAACTAAATTAAAAAATCATATAACAAACACTCCTTAATGCACCTGGATTAAATGCCAACACTTCAAAAAAAACTCATAGAGTATAAATATGTCCCACCATATGTTGTTTAGATTTAAAGAAGAAACATTCTTTTGTGTGTAAATACTTTTAATCTTCACATTTCTATGTTGTGAAGAATATATCGGAATACTTATTTTTATCTTATTGTTCTTACTCTTTTTAGAAGATGTAAGAATAATTATCTAGAATATTTGTCCTTATTTTAAAAAATATTTTTTCAAATCTTGACATCATTATACTTTCAAGATGCAAAAAAGATTCTTTAATATTACAACAATTTTTGTGTTTTTTTAGTCATTTAATCCAAACTAAATATAAAAATCTTATTCTCAAAAGTACAATTACAGAGATTAACAACTATGAAAACTATGATATAACTAAGGTATTCAATGATTAAATTATTTGTATTATGATAAATTATGTAAAGAGGGATTCTTGATTTAACTCTTCTAAATAGGGTGTTTATTTTAAAAAGAATTTTAAAATTATAAATTAAATAATCTTTTAAAATAAGATTTTGTCTAACATTTGTTTTAAGAGTTTTAAAAATAATTATTACAAACACAAAATATTATTTAATACAAATATGTTTTTTATTATGAAATCCTTTTCAAAGTTTATGTTTTTCGTTTAACCACCCTTATTTTTAATGGGGTAAGAGAATATAAGAACATGGAAGAATGATTCTTTCTTAATTTTCAAATATATTAAACCTACTATTGTACATATTGTCTTTCATCCAACTCAAAATAAATTTACAAAGTATTGTATTGTACCATATGTGTTTAGTAACTTTTACTTTAATATAAATATAATTTTCATTGTGAAAATTCTTTTCAAATTTGATTTTTTTCATTTTAACTACTCTTATTTTAAATTTGATTTGATTTTTTTGCTACATTTTGGGGAACATGCAAGAATGATTGTTTCTTAATTTTGAAATTTATTAAAACAGGTATTGTATATATTGTCTTTTATCCAACCCAAACTAAATTTACAAAGTATTTTAGTGTACCTTATGTATTTAGAAACTTTCTCTTTAATACAAATATGGTTTTCATTATGAAAATAAGTTTCAAAATTAATGTTTTTTCATTTTAACTATGTTTTTTTTAAATGGGGTAAAAGCTTATAATTTTATCACTGATACATTTTGAAGAACATGTAAGAATGATTGTTTCTTACTTTTCAAATATATTAAATCAACTATTGTATGTAGTACCCCTACCCTAGTCTACTTCTAACCTTGGTTTAATCTGGATTAGTTTATCGTAATATTATGATTAGTGTCAGATGTTTGATTTTACGCATAGCTATTGATGTGGTTCTCACACTAGTTGTATGCAGGTTATTCAGTGTACCTATTTCGTGATTTTAGTATCGGACTAACGCTTTCATTAGATTTTATAAATGTATGCATGTATGATCTTTTGTTGCAGGAGATTTCAGGTGCGAAGTCGCATGAGTGCGAGGTTCGTCATCACCTGGTTTTGCAGGTTTGAGTGTACCCTTTTTAAGCCTTAGAGTTGGATTAGGTGGTCGTAAGACCCTAGTCGACCTTAGTCGTGCTCAAGTGAGCATCGCCAGTCGTCGTCGGTAATCCCTTCTTGTTTGGGTTGCGAGTCGTCTGTTTGGTTGACCTTCTCGGTTTGCATGCATGGTGTGGTTGGTTAATTTGATTAATTAGTCCTTAGTAATTATCTTGATTAAATATGCGTTTGTGCATTGATGATTAATGGATTAAATTAATCTAGTTTCCGTTATGTGATTTTCGTTGATATTGAATTGCCTAGTTTAAACTGGAAGTGAATTCGATTAAATGACTGATTTTGAATGTTAAGTGCATTATTTATATATGCTGTCGAAAAAGAAAGTTTTGTTTTTATTATCGCAATAGATTGACTGTATTCTGTTGGATTATTAAATTTGAACGGCTAAATTTGATTAATTGAGAAAATCGAATTTTGAATTGATAAAGCAAGTTAAATTGTTGCTATTGTTGAAAAGAATTAATTTTTAAGTATTATTTTTAAATAAAAGTTTTATTCCAAAAATGGAATTTTGGGGTCAACTCTTCCATATTACCCAAATTTGGGGAAATTGGAGGGGATGGACATTTTTTGGAGGAGATTTTGGCTGGAAAGATTTTTTGGGGGTTTTGGGAGAAGAGGCAGTTGGTTGAATCTGGCAGGATTGGGCTCTCCCTCAGCCATACCAGGATTGCGAATGAAGGTAGGAATTCTGAATTGTCTTCTTGTTGCCAAAAGAAATTATTGTTTTGATTGAAAGAAATGAATTTGTGATTGAAAATCAATCTGTTGGCTGGAGATTGTAAATGGAGATGTGTATTTTTCTTCATGGCTGTTTGGGCGTTTGAAACCCTTGGCTGTTTGTTAAGGATGAAAAGAACCACCAAGAAATTTGACATCAAACCCAGATTGTTAAACCGAACTCACAGAAAATCGAGATTTATATTCATGATGAATTGTTCTGGGCATTCGGGTTTTGTTTCGAACTGTGTTTAGTTTTAAGGGAAATGAAAACATTGATTTTTCTTCATTATCGAACCTCTGGTTTTTTAAGCAAAATTTACTATTAAATTTTAGTAGGGGGGGTGGGGGCATTTTGTTTATTATCATCGATCTGTGCGTATGATTTTACGAATTGGGCGAGTTTTTTTTTTTTATATTAAAACGAGCTGTGTTTTGGGGATGGGAGGCGGGGAGCGGAGCTCCACCCGCTCCCTCCCCTCTCCCCCGCTCGCACCCCCCTTCGTTCCCCTGTAAACCTTGCACGTAGACTGTCCTTCACCTGCCCACACCCCCCGCTGGCGTTGGAAACTCGGGCCGCGGCACACTGCGGTGGCCGCAGGGCCGCGGTGGCCACAGGGCGCCGCGGGCCTACGGGCACCGCAGCGGCGCCGCCGCCTGCGAGCTACTTTGTGTTAGGGTTAGGGCACGGCCCTAACCCTCGCCTCGCTATTTTTAATTCTTTTTTTTTTTTTTTCAAACGTTAAAAAAAAAGAAAACATGGTTTGTTTTTAACGTGGTTTTTATAATGTATTTTTTTTTTTGTATTCAACAAAAAAAATAAAGATGCTTATAATATTTTCAAATATCATTTTAATATTAAGTTTTAATTAGTTGCGTAGTTATGATTAAGGGGCGTAATAATGATAAATTTTAAATTGGAATTGTTTGATCTTATGATAGAGATTATAGATTAAACATTATTCTACTTCATTTCGTGACTTATGCCTCCTTTAAATTAAGTTTTAAGACTGTTAACTTCGCAACTGAACATCATTTATGTCATTCCGAGTGACCTTGGATTATTAAATCTAGATCTTACCTGCTAGCTGATTAGGGAAGTTGGCTAATTGAGATAGTATTGTTTACAAATGAAATAGAATATTATGTTATTGGAAATGATTATCTCCAGTTAGATTCTCCTTCTGCATTTTTACTTCCGTAACCCGTATAATGTATCTGGAGATTGAAAAGTAAGAAACTATAGAGGTCAGTTTTAGACCGGTATGTTAATGACGTTTGTTGGAGATTAAATGTATCCTTGTTTAAATTACTTAATGGTTGTCTGAATTTGACTAATATGAATTGGTTAAAACTCTTCATGGCTTAACTTGCCTATTCGATGCTTGAACCTTAGGAGTTAGAAAACCAAGCACAAATTATCCCTTGATGAGGTAGATAACTGTAAGTTGTTTTAGATCTTGTAGAAAACTTGATCGATTTTAATGATTAAATCAATTTGAGGAAATATTGTCTTTTCTGATTATTGTCTTGCGAGTTAATTACTGTATTCGCTTTAATAATGAAATGGCATGTTTTGCTTTGTTTAGTAGGACCCTATCGTACGGATGATTTGGTGTTCCTGTTTCAATCATCGAATTTTGAGTTGACTATGGATTGTGATGTTATCTTAGTTGGTGAAATCCTCTTCGAGTGAGTCGAATAATGATTCATGGTTAACCTTAGTTGTCAGGTCTCTAGTTAGAGTACCGTCAGTAAGTGATTACCCATGAGTCGTGTTTGATCAGATGATTGTATCTCCCTTCTTGAACTCCGTTCATCTGACCATGTGTATTCCTTGGTTTGAGTTCGTCTGAGATAGTCTAGTGTCGTATGGGAAAGTGGCTTTCGATTGGGGGCCGCGGCCAAAGTGGCTGCTGGATAACCCGTCGAAAGTGAGTCTAATAAGTGATAACCTAAGTAGATTAGAAAATAATCTCTAAATAAGATAATGTGCCTCACACATGGGACGGGTGCTAGCATAGACTCGACATGCTGTGAGAAGGCCTGAAATGGCAAACCATCTTCCTTGTCATCATGAGAGGATGTGTGGGTCCACATGAGGCTTGGATGGGCTGGAAGTTCGGATTAGGTTGCCAGGGTTACCAGTGTATGGGCCGGGACCTATGAAGACTTGCCATGGTATCCATACCAGGTTGTGTGATGACACTTGTCCCTACGTTCGCTAGTGTGTTGTCGTTTTGTCCTGTCTTGAGCACCTTTGTGAGTTGTCCTTTGTCTCTGCCCTTGTGAGTGTTGGTTTCATGTTAGACCTTGGGTGGTGATGGTTCAGTTTTATGGATGCTCTCTTGGATCTCTTTGTTTTAGCTTTGATTATGTTCAGCTGGATCCTGTTCTTTTAAAGGATCGTTTATGTATTATTGACCGATGTGGTCGCTTGTATAATGTTTATGTATCGCCCTGATGGCTGGATTGTATGGTGTAACCTCTTGTACTCTTAACCTTATTATTTATCAGAGGGGGTCTTGCAGTTGAGTAGACCCGGAGATGTAGCCCATTAGGGGTGAACTCCGAGATCATTATGGTGTTATGTGGTGTATTCTCTTATGTTTCCTTTATTCAACTTTATCATGTATGATTAGCTTATGTTAGAATGGTTAAGTGGATAATTGAAAATAACTTTAAATGCTTATATTCAGTTCTATCTTGAATGCCTTGTTGATCGAACGCATAATTGGTTGAGATGCGATTTATCGTAATGCATGTGTGAAATCATCCTTTTAATGCAATAAGTTGGAATATGGAATAATGTATCTTAGAGTAATGAATTATACTCAGTTGTTGTTAAGAAATTTAGATATGCTTGGAAAGATCTCTTATGTCATGATGAAATCCTAGTGTATTAGAAATGTAGATGTATGGTTTGTAATTTTAAATTGAAAAGATTGAATGAGGAATTATGAATGGATCTTACTGATGAATCCTTGCTCGTGATTTGCATTTCAGTCCTTTGAAAGAAATTATCTTGATTGTGAATTATCTCGTTATTAAGATATTCAGCTTTTGGATTAATTGTGTGAGTAAAGTGTATTGTGAAAATTTAAGTAATCTTGTTGGGAAACTCTTTAGGAGTTAGTTGAAGTCTTCCGCTATGTCATCTGAATCTTTGTTACCTTGTTGCATCTTATGTGTGGTAACTTTTATAAAAAAAAAAATTTTGCACTCTATTCTTGTTATTTTGGCTTATCCCTTCGGGGTTTCCTGGCGGGGCATTACATTTGGTATCAGAGCCCATGTTGCAAACATTGGGATCTCTGGTGTCGCGTGTGCCTTCTATTGGTTTTGAGGTGTATCGACCTTATGTGTATGCTTGTCCTCCTTTTGCATGTGAGTGATTGAGCAGACCTTGTCGGGTGTGTAACGTGTGTGTTCACACCTTGTTTTCGCCTTCTTGATGTTGGTGTTTGAGTGCTTGTATGTACCTTTCTTTATTGAGTGTTGTACTCTTTAGACTAATCCATTTGGATTGGTCCGTGCTTGTTTTGAATCTGAAAGTGCGTATTGTGTTGTTAAAGATTATGATCTAGCTTAATGTTGTCCACTTGAAAGTCTAGTTTGGCAATTATTGAATGCTTATTTTGTAGAAAATTAAATGATTATCACCATTCCTCTCTCTTCTGGAAATTAAAATGAATAGGATATGTGTAATTATCTTTG
Source organism: Cryptomeria japonica (assembly GCF_030272615.1). Taxonomy (NCBI): domain Eukaryota; kingdom Viridiplantae; phylum Streptophyta; class Pinopsida; order Cupressales; family Cupressaceae; genus Cryptomeria; species Cryptomeria japonica. Next base: position 290,211,457 of record NC_081406.1, on the reverse strand, counting down.
ATTCGAGTTTTTCCTGTTTGCAAGAGAGAAAAGGGTGTGACTTCTTGAACCCTTGTATGACCCTTATGTTGCTTAATTTTTTTAGATTATTAAAGGGCTATGGGTTTTAAAATTTAGTTGGGCGAATGGGAGAAAACTGTATGTGTATGTTTAAAGAATTCTCCATATGTATCTTGTAGGAGTAGCATGAATAAATTCTACCTTAGTAAGGTGCATTTTTATGCGAATAGATGAATTATGTGAAACTGCTTGGTGTGTAGAAGAAGTGTTAAAAGGAACATGTTATTGTAGCTTCGAGAAAGTATTAATGTGCTCCCTGAAAGATTGTTTAATGTGTTTTCCGAAAGATTGTCTTATGTGTTTTATTAAACCAGTTTGATTGAAGATATACTTTAGCAAATGCTCCATTGAACTCGCTTTGGGTATGTGTAATTACCTTAATGTGTTTAGAAAATGCGAATGGAAAAGCTTGTTTGATGTGCGTGCATTAATATGTTTTATTTGGGTAATAGCTCTTTGCTTATCTTTGATCGTAATGTGATCTTTTCTAATCAGTTGCAAATTATGACACGTGTCTATATTGTATTATTATAAGTGAGTGTTCTTATGAGGTCTTGCATTATCAAAAGGATTGCTTCTCTTGATCTCTGTTTTGTTTGAGAAACTAGAACCTCTTGTTGCAACCATAACTATTGAAAATGTTTTGTTAGGCTGATTGTCATCTTTCTAAATCGGTAGCGAAATGAAAACCGTGTAATTGAAATGATAGGCTTATAGTGAGAAAATGTTTAATGTGGCATGATCTTGTTTGATCTTGCGTTTCTTGTAGGAAATAGTTTGGCTATCAAACTCTCTTTTTCCCTTCTCTTTGCCTTATCATGAGATTCTTTTTAGAAATGATATTAAAGAGTGCATTGATTGAAATAGAATGCTTATAAACATGTGAAATTGTGTGTTTGCTTTTGGCTTCATAGTGATAGATGCAAGTCTTAAGCTTTAGAAATGAATTTTCTTAGCTAGTAATTTAATTATGAATGCTTAGTGAGATTCGAGAAAGCTATAGGAATGATGTCAATTCCGTAGATAATTGTGAATTGTTAATAATTTCAGTACTTGAATCTAGAGTAAACTTGATTCAGTTATTTATGTAGAAAGCATAATTGGAATCTTCCTTGTATAGATGTTAGCGTACTGAAAAGTACTCCCCGTATATGTGACTAAACCAGTATTGGTGTATTGTGTGTATTGTGAGAAACCAGTGCTTATTATATGTGCCCATGGATTGGTGAAGTAATCAGCCATGGAGGATATGTTGCTTATGAGTATGGGAAACCATACTGTTTATGTAATGTTGCTTATTGTTTCCCTATTGAGTACCAAACCTCGGGTTGTGGGTAACTTAGTATGTTAAGGGGTAGTATTCGAAGTAACCATTCCTTGAATAGTATGGATTGGCGTACGAGTAATGTCGGCGTGAAGCGACTTTAGCTTCCCTACTTCGAGGAATGATATAGTTGTACCACTAAACTGTATCAAAGGTGTACTCAATACTTTCCCTTTTGATGAACCTATTTACGAGGTTCATGAGTGCCAGCCTTATTCCTATCCTTCATTTTGAGCATATAGATGGCAGTCCTTGAGCATTTTGTTGGATTCTTTTGGAGGATCCTTTGCCTTGTCTTCATGAAAGGTAGGTTTATTCACATGTGCTACCAGTTAGTATGTGTTGGTGGGCATGTGGATGGACCATAGTCATGTATACCTCTGACTTACGGTGAGTATCCTTCTAGGTACGTCGCTATGCGGAGTGTGACCAGCGCGTGCCTTATCCGCGGGGTACACTGCCATGCGGGATACGTCCATTGCGTGTGTTGTCCGCTTGGAGTATTGCCATGCCGTGCTGAGACGCAATGCGGGATGTAGTAGACATTTCCATGCGGCCTACCGCTAGGTATTGGGTAGAGCCATGCCACGTGACGACGTGATGCGGGGTGATGTCGAGGTGCACACTGCCATGCCATGTGGATGTGTGACTTGGCCACACCGCATGACGAGCTACTAGGATAGCTTGACGATTGTTCCTTCCTTCCTCGTTGGTGGCTAGATATTAGTCACGTAGTGATGTAATGTGCAATTATGATCTTCTTTTAATTATTTATTTATTTCCTTGTGGGCCAGCAATTTATTCTACTTTGACTGTGAAGGTTTAGCCACGATCTTGTGATCTTTGGCACTTTGATTTGGTGTTGAGATTCGGGATTATTTTCTTGCCTTACTGTTGGAATTGAGGATTTATTATCTTTATTCTTCTGTACTTTGGTGGCTAAACTGGTTTATTCTTGATGTTTTCGTATGCTGGTCTTGTGTTGCAATGTGAATTCCTCTCCAAGAACGTAGGAGACGGGCTTGGATGAGTGTATACGAGGAAGTAGACGCAGGGAACCTTGAGGATGGAGGTATGTGAGGCTGTGATGCAGCTAGTATCCACTACCTACCTATGTGTGGTGACTATCTCTTGGAGGCTAACCACCTTGCTCAACAAGGGATATTCACGAAGGTCTTGTATGGAAGGTAGCACCGCTATGGTGTGCCTAGCACCATCAAGCCTTTGAGTGAGATATTGGATATTTATGATCATATTGTTGTTATGAGATCAGGCATAGAGATGCTGATCATGCATGTTATCCTTGACCGAGCATTAGACATGCTCACATGTGGCCTTTTCTGTTATGCATTCCAGTATGTGGATGGGTTTTATGTGTATCATGGAGTAAATTGTGTTAACTTGTCACTATGTTATGGGACATAGTCTTTGGAAAGGTTATCTTATGCCTGGCAAGTGTAACCATTGAGTTATTTATGTTGCTTTTATTTTATGAAAGATAATTTGGCTGTAGAAAATGATACTTTGAGCTAGTTCTATGTTATTAAATCTTATGATAAAGATGGACTGGTAAAAGAAAATTGATCTTATGGCATATTTTTTTTGTCATTTTTGATCGATGATTATAGTAATTGTTGTTTACCTCCTGGTAATGTTTTAATTGGGTGTAATGAATGGAAGTAAATTCTTGTTTCTCTTCTATGATTGTGGATAATTCCTGGAATATATTAAGGAATGTATGGTTTTAGATGTATTTGGCCAATGGATAATGGCGTTTGTAAAGGACTTTGCAATAATATTTCATTTATTTATGAAAAGATTTCTATGTGCAATTTGATCTTTGTTGAATGAGTTTCAGGGCTGATGCGTACGACATGTTCTTCATCTAGCCTTACGACTTCCAGGAGTAAGTCGGAACCTAGGGGGGGAGAATGTAGTACCCCTACCCTAGTCTACTTCTAACCTTGGTTTAATCTGGATTAGTTTATCGTAATATTATGATTAGTGTCAGATGTTTGATTTTACGCATAGCTATTGATGTGGTTCTCACACTAGTTGTATGCAGGTTATTCAGTGTACCTATTTCATGATTTTAGTATCGGACTAACGCTTTCATTAGATTTTATAAATGTATGCATGTATGATCTTTTGTTGCAGGAGATTTCAGGTGCGAAGTCGCATGAGTGCGAGGTTCGTCGTCACCTGGTTTTGCAGGTTTGAGTGTACCCTTTTTAAGCCTTAGAGTTGGATTAGGTGGTCGTAAGACCCTAGTCGACCTTAGTCGTGCTCAAGTGAGCATCGCCAGTCGTCGTCAGTAATCCCTTCTTGTTTGGGTTGCGAGTCGTCTGTTTGGTTGACCTTCTCGGTTTGCGTGCATGGTGTGGTTGGTTAATTTGATTAATTAGTCCTTAGTAATTATCTTGATTAAATATGCATTTGTGCATTGATGATTAATGGATTAAATTAATCTAGTTTCCGTTATGTGATTTTCGTTGATATTGAATTGCCTAGTTTAAACTGGAAGTGAATTCGATTAAATGACTGATTTTGAATGTTAAGTGCATTATTTATATATGCTGTCGAAAAAGAAAGTTTTGTTTTTATTATCGCAATAGATTGACTATATTCTGTTGGATTATTAAATTTGAACGGCTAAATTTGATTAATTGAGAAAATCGAATTTTGAATTGATAAAGCAAGTTAAATTGTTGCTATTGTTGAAAAGAATTAATTTTTAAGTATTATTTTTAAATAAAAGTTTTATTCCAAAAATGGAATTTTGGGGTCAACTCTTCCATATTACCCAAATTTGGGGAAATTGGAGGGGATGGACATTTTTTGGAGGAGATTTTGGCTGGAAAGATGTTTTGGGGGTTTTGGGAGAAGAGGCAGCTGGTTGAATCTGGCAGGATTGAGCTCTCCCTCAGCCATACCAGGATTGTGAATGAAGGTAGGAATTCTGAATTGTCTTCTTGTTGCCAAAAGAAATTATTGTTTTGATTGAAAGAAATGAATTTGTGATTGAAAATCAATCTGTTGGCTGGAGATTGTAAATGGAGATGTGTATTTTTCTTCATGGCTGTTTGGGCATTTGAAACCCTTGGCTGTTTGTTAAGGATGAAAAGAACCACCAAGAAATTTGACATCAAACCCAGATTGTTAAACCGAACTCACCGAAAATTGAGATTTATATTCATGATGAATTGTTCTGGGCGTTTGGGTTTTGTTTCGAACTGTGTTTAGTTTTAAGGGAAATGAAAACATTGATTTTTCTTCATTATCGAACCTCTGTGTTTTTTAAGCAAAATTTACTATTAAATTTTAGTAGGGGCGGCGGGGGTGTTTTGTTTATTATCATCGATCTGTGCGTATGATTTTACGAACTGGGCGAGTTTTTTTTTTTTATATTAAAACGAGCTGTGTTTTGGGGATGGGAGGCGGGGAGCGGAGCTCCACCCGTTCCCTCCCCTCTCCCCCGCTCGCACCCCCCTTCGTTCCCCTGTAAACCTTGCGCGTAGACCATCCTTCACCCGCCCACACCCCCCGCTGGCATTGGAAACTCGAGCCGCGGCACACTGCGGTGGCCGCAGGGCCGCGGTGGCCGCAGGGCGCCGCGGGCCTGCGGGCACCGCAGCGGCGCCGCCGCCTACGAGCTACTTTGCATTAGGTTTAGGGCATGGCCCTAACCCTTGCCTCGCTATTTTTAATGCATTTTTTTTTTTTTTTGTTTGTTAAAAAAAAAGAAAACATGGTTTGTTTTTAACGTGGTTTTTATAATGTATTTTTTTTTTTGTATTCAAAAAAAAAAAAAAGATGCTTATAATATTTTCAAATATCATTTTAATATTAAGTTTTAATTAGTTGCGTAGTTATGATTAAGGGGCGTAATAATGATAAATTTTAAATTGGAATTGTTTGATCTTATGATAGAGATTATAGATTAAACATTATTCTACTTCATTTCGTGACTTATGCCTCCTTTAAATTAAGTTTTAAGACTATTAACTTCGCAACTGAACATCATTTATGTCATTCCGAGTGACCTTGGATTATTAAATCTAGATCTTACCTGCTAGCTGATTAGGGAAGTTGGCTAATCGAGATAGTATTGTTTACAAATGAAATAGAATATTATGTTATTGGAAATGATTATCTCCAGTTAGATTCTCCTTCTGCATTTTTACTTCCGTAACCCGTATAATGTATCTGGAGATTGAAAAGTAAGAAACTATAGAGGTCAGTTTTAGACCGGTATGTTAATGACGTTTGTTGGAGATTAAATGTATCCTTGTTTAAATTGCTTAATGGTTGTCTGAATTTGATTAATATGAATTGGTTAAAACTCTTCATGGCTTAACTTGCCTGTTCGATGCTTGAACCTTAGGAGTTAGAAAACCAAGCACAAATTATCCCTTGATGAGGTAGATAACTGTAAGTTGTTTTAGATCTTGTAGAAAACTTGATCGATTTTAATGATTAAATCAATTTGAGGAAATATTGTCTTTTCTGATTATTGTCTTGCGAGTTAATTACTGTATTCGCTTTAATAATGAAATGGCATGTTTTGCTTTGTTTAGTAGGACCCTGTCGTACGGATGATTTGGTGTTCCTATTTCAGTCCTCGAATTTTGAGTTGACTATGGATTGTGATGTTATCTTAGTTGGTGAAATCCTCTTCGAGTGAGTCAAATAATGATTCGTGGTTAACCTTAGTTGTCAGGTCTCTAGTTAGAGTACCTTCAGTAAGTGATTACCCATGAGTCATGTTTAATCAGATGATTGTATCTCCCTTCTTGAACTCCATTCGTCTGACCATGTGTATTCCTTGGTTTGAGTTCGTCTGAGATAGTCTAGTGTCGTATGGGAAAGTGGCTTTCGATTGGGGGCCGCGCCCAAAGTGGCTGCTGGATAACCCGTCGAAAGTGAGTCTAATAAGTGATAACCTAAGTAGATTAGAAAATAATCTCTAAATAAGATAATGTGCCTCACACATGGGACAGGTGCTAGCATAGACTCGACATGCTGTGAGAAGGCCTGAAATGGCAAACCATCTTCCTTGTCATCACGAGAGGATGTGTGGGTCCACATGAGGCTTGGATGGGCTGGAAGTTCGGATTAGGTTGCCAGGGTTACCAGTGTATGGGCCGGGACCTATGAAGACTTGCCATGGTATCCATACCAGGTTGTGTGATGACACTTGTCCCTACATTCGCTAGTGTGTTGTCGTTTTGTCCTGTCTTGAGCACCTTTGTGAGTTGTCCTTTGTCTCTGCCCTTGTGAGTGTCGGTTTCATGTTAGACCTTGGGTGGTGATGGTTCAGTTTTATGGATGCTCTCTTGGATCTCTTTGTTTTAGCTTTGATTATGTTCAGCTGGATCCTGTTCTTTTAAAGGATCGTTTATGTATTATTGACCGATGTGGTCGCTTGTATAATGTTTATGTATCGCCTTGATGGCTGGATTGTATGGTGTAACCTCTTGTACTCTTAACCTTATTATTTATCAGAGGGGGTCTTGCAGTTGAGCAGACCCGGAGATGTAGCCCACTAGGGGTGAACTCTGAGATCATTATGGTGTTATGTGGTGTATTCTCTTATGTTTCCTTTATTCAACTTTATCATGTATGATTAGCTTATGTTAGAATGGTTAAGTGGATAATTGAAATTAACTTTAAATGCTTATATTCAGTTCTATCTTGAATGCCTTGTCGATCGAACGCATAATTGGTTGAGATGCGATTTATCGTAATGCATGTGTGAAATCGTCCTTTTAATGCAATAAGTTGGAATATGGAATAATGTATCTTAGAGTAATGAATTATACTCAGTTGTTGTTAAGAAATTTAGATATGCTTGGAAGGATCTCTTATGTCATGATGAAATCCTAGTGTATTAGAAATGTAGATGTATGGTTTGTAATTTTAAATTGAAAAGCTTGAATGAGGAATTATGAATGGATCTTACTGATGAATCCTTGCTCGTGATTTGCATTTTAGTCCTTTGAAAGAAATTATCCTGATTGTGAATTATCTCGTTATTAAGATATTCAGCTTTTGGATTAATTGTGTGAGTAAAGTGTATTGTGAAAATTTAAGTAATCTCGTTGGGAAACTCTTTAGGAGTTAGTTGAATTCTTCCGCTATGTCATCTGAATCTTTGTTACCTTGTTGCATCTTATGTGTGGTAACTTTTATAAAAAAAAAAAATTTGCAATCTATTCTTGTTATTTTGGCTTATCCCTTCGGGGTTTCCTGGCGGGGCATTACATTGTACATATTGTCTTTCACCCAACTCAAATTAAAATTTGAAAGTATTGTAGTGTACTTTATGTATTTAGTAACATTTTTTTTATTATTTTCTTAAATTATGACTATAAGAATTAATAATCAAAGAGAATAATACTATATCCAAGGCATTAAGAATGTGAGATTTTTATCACATGTATATTTTAAAAAATTTTAAGATGAAAATTTTGATAGATTGTTAGTTTCATAATTGTAAAAGGTTTTAGAAAGTAGTTGATATTTAACTATATTTTAAATTAAATTTATAATTTTGCTAGTGCGTTGAAAAAATCTTATTTTTATGTCCAAAAGGGTTAAATTTTGGCATATTGCATAAACCAACCCTAAGCCCTTTGTGTTTTCAAGTTTGTTCATTGTCCTATGTTTCATCGTTAACTACCTTTGACACCTTATTGGTCCTTCAAGTAATAATTTAAGTTTATAAATTTCGTGTTTAGATCACTCCCTTAGGCTAGACCCTTTATCCATTTACCAACAAAAGAGCTTAATTTGTCCTAAGTTTATCATTTTCATCTAAGATAAAAAAAATGTACGCATGTAAATTAATATCACTTAAATCAGTACCATCCTCATGCCCATGCAAACAGCTTAGCCTATTCCTATTATCCGCTGCAACTGGGTGGTAGGTCTCATTCCTTTTAATCAATAAGTTATTTGACCTTGTGTGTCCCCTCAAGCATGTCCTTTAGACTTTAGCCCTCCCAGGTAGGTGGTGAGCCTTCATCTTAACCATGAACTTAACCATAACTATTAAATGTTATGTCTCTCAGAGCCCCACAGGAGTCAACTCACTATTGTTTAGACCGCTACGGGCATGAGGGTGAAGGAAGATGCATAACTGCCAAGGTAACCGTTAGGTGCTCCCCGCGATCCCGTAGAGTTTGATAACTCAATGATGAACAAATAGTACCAAACTGGTACTGAGAGGGGGGGTTGAATTAGTATAGACAAAAACACACTCTTAAACCAGTTTCTCAGCAGACACTATGAATTGAAAGACAAACAGTAACACCGGTCCTTAAACAGAGTACAACCATCAAAACCTAGAATAACTGAGACAAGCATAAACCGGTTGACACTTATCTTCTCATATAATCTAACACTTCACTTCCATTTCACCCTAATGCATGAACAGGTAACCTACCATCAAAGATATACATATAAGCAACTAGATCAACATGATTCACCACTTGACAGAAAACAACAAAGCATCACATGAAGAAGATATCACACATGATACACATATTTTTCATGTGGAAACCCAATTGGGAAAAACCACAATGGGGATGAATACCCACAAGCTTGTTTTTGAACTCTTTAGAAGTTCGCTTTGTTAGGAGCCTTGTCTAGTTAAAGACTGATACAATAGGTTCTATTAGGAACCGATCCTGTTAGGGATCACCCGGTTAACAAATGGCTAGAATACTCGGTTAAAGGTTAAACCCTATTAAAGGTTACCTTGTTAGAGGATTTCAAGAACTCAATGGTTTTGAGTAACCCTATTAAAGGATTTACAACAAGCCGATTAAAGCTACCCTGTTAAGGGATTTCTCAACTATTGAAGTGGTTAGAGATCAATAGGTATTACAATGATCTAGTAATAGCACTTAATGCCAATATAGATCTGCTTAAGCTCCTCTTCACCTTCTGCACTAGACTCTGCAAGTATTACTTCTCTCCACTGGTCTGGCAAGAATCACGTATCTCTTCTCTTGGATACACGCACACAACTTTTACCAACAACCCTAGAAAGAATCACAACCTCGACCTTATAGAAAAATGGATAGGTCGGTAGCATAAACCCTAAACCCTAAACCTGTTAGGTTAAGGAATTCAAATGGTTCAATCCTGACCGTTGAGCACACTGCATTAATCTCCATCGTTTGTTTTCCACCAATTTCATGGCGGTTGACAACCCATCACACATTATCACCATTTACAAACTTTGCACATTCTTGAGATAGATAGGAACAATCTGCTTCATGCCAGATCCTTCACGCACACAAGGCATATGTGGAAGCATGATCTATTCTTCATTATCATGCTGACTTATCACACAAAGTCAACGGTTGAGCCACACAAGCTTGAAGCACTTCAATCAGAAACCCTGAGGTTGAGACTACCAACCAGTAGTCATACAATGCTTCCATGTGCCAGTTCCCATAACCATATGCTGGTTCACCTTGAACAAACACACCACTTCACTTTGGTACAAATGTCGGTTCACAGTGTTATACCGGTTCTCTTCTCTTCATCATATTGACATCAATGACAACACACAATGTCATTATGTCCTCATATCGGTTCACATGATGCCAACAATCTCCCCCTTTGGCATTGATGGCAATATACAAAGATATATCTTCGCTTCACATCTTCTTCCCCAATTTCTGCAGATATCTTCTCTGCTTCACATCTTCTCCCCCTTTGACAACAATACCAAAGTGGAGGCACAAGCTTCCCTATTCCATTATGCTACTCCCCCTAAGGAGAAGCATCCTTCAACACATCAATCCTGAAGAAAAATTTGACTATGCAATACCTGACTGATGTGGAGCATATACCTTTAGTTTACCTCTTGAAGGGGCAACACCTCTAGTTCACCTCTTAAGTACATAAATGTAGCCTTTGGGAGAGGCTTGGTGAATATGTCTGCTAACTACTCCTTACTAGAAACATGTTCCAGTGTAATCTCTTTGTTATAAACCTTTTCCCTCAAGAAATGATACTTAAGCTCAAAGTGCTTGGTTCTAGAATGTAAAACCAGATTCTTGAAGATATTAATTGCACTAGTATTGTCACAAAATATACTTACCAGTTCAGATACAGGAACTTTGAAGCCATTTAATACATGCTTCATCCAAATTGTCTGAGTGTAGTTCATGAAAGCTGCAACATACTTTGCTTCTTACTCATCCATGAGACCAGTCTACCACTGAGAAAGAATTCACCACTAGTTGTTCTTTTTTGGTCATCTATATTACCTACCCAATCAGCATCTGTGTATAATTTTAAGTTGAAATCCTTGCTATATCGATACCACAATCCATAATCAACAGTTCTCTTTAGATACCTAAGAATCCGCTTGACTGCAACCAAGTGGGATTCTCTTGGGATTTTCTGGAACCTTGCAGTAATGCCTACTGCATGTGCAATATTTGGTCTACTATGCACTACATAATGCAACTTACCAATCATTGATTGGTATTCCTTCTCATCAACCAATGCTGAGTCATCCTCTTTGGATAGTTTACAACCGGTCACCATCAGTGTACCAACTGGTTTGCTATCTTCTATGCCAAACATCTTTAACAGCTCTTTGACATACTTGGACTGAGTGATAAAGATTCCATCTTTGATCTGTTGGATCTACAGTCCAATGAAGAACTTAATCTCCCCTATGAGTGACATCTCAAACTCTTTCTTCATCTCATCTACAAACTCATGACTCATCTTGTCATCTCCACCAAAGATAATGTCATCAACAAATACCTCACAGATTAGGATCTGATCTCCTTCAGACTTCAAGTAGATATTGCTATCTTCACTTGTTCTCTCAAATCCAATCTTCACAAGATGGGAATGTAGACATTCATACCAAGCTTTAGGTGCCTACTTTAGACCATATAAGGCTTTATGTAGCCTACATACCATGTCACTATCTTTAGATAGGGCAAACCCATCTCGTTGCTCTATATACACCTCCTCTTCATGTCCACCATTTAGGAATACAGATTTTACATCCATTTGATATACTTTGAAACCTTTAAAAACTGCATATGCAAGAAGCATACAAACTCCTTCCAATCTAGCTACAGGAGCAAAGGTTTCTCCATAGTCTTCTCCTTCTTCTTGGGCATATCCTTTGCACACCAATCTAGCTTTGTTCCTAATCACTATGCCATCCTCATTCAGCTTATTTTTGAAGACCCATTTGGTACCAATGACATTTCATGTACCATTTTTCTCTATCTAGTCAAGTTCCTCTTCCATTACCTTGAGCCAGTCTTCATCTTTATGTGCCTCTTTGAATGATTTAGGCTCAAATTCAGAGATCATAGATGAGTTTTCTCTAACCTTTCTTCTTGTAAGGATTCCTGCATCCTTATCTCCTATGATCTTCTTAGGATCATGATTCAGCTTAACATACTGAGGAATGGTCTTGATAGATTCCTCTTGCTTTTCTTCTTCATCCTCATCTCCATCAGTATCAACATCTACATCTGCCAGTGTAGGAACACTGTTACTGGTACTTGGTTGACTAACAACTACTTCCTAGAATGTTACAACCGGTTCATTTATCGCTTGCTCACTGTCGGTTTCCTTAGTTTTCTCAAAGGTTTCATCAACTCTTACATTGATTCTTTCCATAATTCTCTGAGTCCTATTATTGAAACACTTTTGAGCTTTTCTCTTAGTGGAATACCCTCGGAATATTCCCTGATCACATTTCACATCAAATTTTCTCTGGTGTTCATTCCTCTTGATATAACATTTGCTACCAAATACTCTAAAGTAGGTAACCACAGGTGTCTTACCGGTCCAATACTCATAAGGATTTTTATCCTTACCTTTCTTGATGAGTACCCGGTTCATTGTGTATACTGCAGTTCTCACCGTTTTCCTCCAAAAGGTGTGGGCTACCTTTCTTTGAATCAACATGGTTTTAGCTACTTCAACCACAATTCAGTTATTCCTCTCTGCTAGCCCATTCTACTATGGAGTACGAGGGGCCGAGTGTTGCCTCTTGATGCCATGTTCTTCACAGTACTTGTTAAATTCATCGGAAGTGAATTCCCCTCATTGATCAGTTCTCAGGCACTTAATCCTTTTACCGCTTTCCTTCTCCACTAATGCTCTGAAAGATTTGAACTTTACAAAAGCTTCAGACTTATCTTTCAAGAATGTGACCCACATCATTCTTGAGCAGTCATCAATGAGAATCATGAAGTGCCTATCACCCTGCACACTCCTAGTTTTCATAGGACCACAAAAATCAGTATGCACAAGATCAAGCAGATTGTCAGCAGTGAAAGATTTACCTTTAAAGGTTGAGGAAGACATTTTTCCTAATTGACACTCTCTGCACAAGGTATTATCCAGTTTTCTTAGCATCGACAACCCTCTAACTACCTTGATCTTACTAACCTTCACAATGTTATCAAAGTTTACATGACAGAGTCTCCTATGCCATATCTAGCTATCATCAAATTTAGCCATAAGACATGTACTTATATTTGCATTCAACTGAAATGGTTACCTTTGGTCTGCATGCTGGTGGCCACCAATTCACCATTCTTTCCTTTGATTCTGCACACTCCATTGTTGAATTCCAGAGGGAGACCAATGTCATTCAGCTGGGCAACACTCAGAAGGTTGTGTCTGAGACCATTCAGAGAGATGGACCCTTTGCCTTTGACCATACATGGTGCATCATTACCAAAGTGAACCACACCATGATCATACTCTTCCAAGGATAGAAACTTGTTTCGGTCACCATTCATATGGTGAGAACAACCACTATCAATGATCCACTCATTGGAATTATCAAACTAGGAGACAAGAGCCTTCTTATCTGACACATCTTCCTTGACAGCAACAAACACAATATCTTCATTTTCTTCATCTTCTAATTCTTCATCTGTAACACCTTCTTCAACTGCCACAAAATAGTTTCTCCAGTTTCCTCCTTTGAATTTCTTGAACCTTTCTGATTTTTCCTTATTGTCGCCATTTGGACAGTTTACAGCAATATGTCCTATTCGGTTACAAGAAAAGCATTTCAAAGGAAGCTTACCTCTCTATTTGCCACTTCCTTTAGGAAGTTTCTTGGCAAGGAGAGCTTCAAATGCCATCAAAATCTCCTCATCATCCATTTCTCTTCTTTGTCTTGGTTCACCACTGGTGCTAGCTTCTTTTCCTGGATAGTACAACAGAAGCTTTAAAGGTTGATTCAGTCTTTTGAACACTGCCATCAAAACTATTTAGCTCATAGGCTATCAACTTTGCAATGATGGAGTCTAGGGATACCTTAGTCTTGTCTATTGATGTCAGCTCCTGGATAGCAACAACCCTTATTGCATAGACTGACAATAGGGATCTCGGTACTTCGCTTACCACAGTGGTATCTTCCATTTTACCACCTGCACTCTTGATATCTCCAACAACGGTTTTGATTCTTATTCCATATTATTGAATGGTCTCACCTTCAACCATCCATATATCTTCAAACTTCGCTCTAAGGCTTTCCTCCTTAACTTGTTTTACATGCTCATCACCACCATAGATATTTTCAAGAGTATCCCATACCTCTTTGGGATTTACCTTATCTTGGACATCAATAAACTCAATGTCAGATAAACTAATAGTTAGGGCTTCCATGACTTGCCCATTCTCCTGCATCTCTCTCTTTTGGTCATCGGTAAGAGTACTAGTAGGGGAAACATAGGCATTCTCAACATAGCTCTAGTGTTGAGCACCCATGCTACTGATGTATATCTTCATTTTGTGTTTCCATATACTGAAATTTTCTTTGTTAAACTTTGGACCTTCCCTCTTCATCATTAGACTGGGATCTTTACCTCAAGTGGTTAAGCTTATAACACAAAGGACCTGGAGGACACTCTGATGCCAATTGATAACTCAATGATGAATGAATAGTACCAAACTAGTACTGAGAGGGGGGGGTGAATCAGTATAGACAAAAACACACTCTTAAACCGATTTGTCAGCAGACACTGTGAATTGAAAGACAAATAGTAACACCGGTCCTTAAACAGAGTACAACAAGTAAAACTTAGAATAATTGAGACAAGCATAAACCGGTTGACACTTATCTTCTCATATAATCTAACACTTCACTTCCATTTCAACCTAATGCATGAATAGGTAATCTACCATCAAAGATATACATATAAGCAACTAGATCAACATGATTCACCGCTTGACAGAAAACAACAAAGCATCACATGAAGAAGACATCACACATGACACACATATTTTTCACATGGAAACCCAACTGGGAAAAAATCACGGTGGGGATGAATACCCACAAGCTTGTTTTTGAACTCTTTAGAAGTTCTCTCTATTAGGAGCCTTGTCCAGTTAAAGACTGATACAATAGGTTCTATTAGGAACCGATCCTGTTAGGGATCACCCGGTTAAGGGATGGCTAGAATACCCGGTTAAGGGTTAAACCCTATTAAAGGTTACCTTGTTAGAGGATTTCAAGAACTCAATGGTTTTGAGTCACCCTATTAAAGGATTTACAACAAGCCAGTTAAAGCTACCCTGTTAAGGGATTTCTCAACTATTGAAGTGGTTAGAGATCAATAGGTATTACAATGATTTGGTAACAATACTCAATGCCAATGCAGATCTACTTAAGCTCCTCTTCACCTTCTACACTAAACTTTGTAGGTATCACTTCTCTCCACTGGTCTGGCAAGAATCACATATCTCTTCTCTTGGATACACACACACAAATTTTGCCAACAACCCTAGAAAGAATCACAACATCGACCTTATAGGAAAATAGATAGGTCGGTAGCATAAACCCTAAACCCTAAACCTGTTAGGTTAAGGAATTCAAATGGTTCAATCCTAACCGTTGAGCACACTGCATTAATCTCCATTGTTCATTTTCCACCAATTTCATGGCGACTGATAACCCATCACATGTTATCACTGTTTACAGACTTCACACATTCCCGAGGTAGATAGGAAAAATCTACTTCATGCAAGATCCTTCACGCACACAAGTCATACATGGCAGCATGATCTATTCTTCGTTATCATGCTGACTCATCACACAAAGTCACCAGTTGAGCCTCACAGGCTTGAAGCACTTCAACCAAAAACCTAAGGTTGAGACTACCAACTAATAGTCATACAATGCTTCCATGTGCTGATTCCCATAACCATATGTCGGTTCACCTTGAACAAACACACCGCTTCACTTTGGTATGAATGCCGGTTTATAATGTTATACCAGTTCTCTTCTCTTCACCATATTGACATCAATGACAACACACAATGTCATTATATCCTCATACCAGTTCACATAATTCCAACAGAGTTAACTAGTAGTTCTCTAAAGTATTGTATGACTATGGAAGGAGGATAAAGATTGATAGCCAAGTGCTATGGAGATTTTAATAGCCAGGATTTCACAATTGAGATCAAAAGTCTCCTCACACCCCCATGAGGGAGACTTGGTGGGACTTGAGATACCTTGCAAGCTTGCGAGCAAAGCTGACTAGCAATGATGTCTCCACTCATGTGGAAAGGTGGATACTGACATGGTTTTTTCCCTCTCACCTAGCTGAGTTCAATCATGGTCAGTGATGATCATTTTTTCTCTTCATCCAAGCTACAATACAAAGATGATAGTATCATTGCTTTACGACTAACTTGGTGAAGTACCTCTTTTTAGCAAGCTTGCCAAAATATTCCACAAATGAAAGATATCATGTATTTGTTCTAGATGATAAGATAATTCAAAGATCAATAATCAATGTATAGTCATAAATAATCCATTTTTTTGCCTCTTGAATAACACGACGGGCACATAGGGAAACCTTAATGGTCTGAGGTACCTAACTTCATTTAGTTTAACCAATTATTCATTTAGTTCAATAACTTTTAGTCCATCTAGCCTACATGTGAGTTAGCAAGTGGGCTATCCCCTGTCTCCAACTTGATTCAGTCAATTGCCTGCTATAGTGGCAACACAGTAAGCAACCTTTTAGGTGTCACATGGTTTTAAGCTATTATCACTTCTATGGCTACCTTAGGGTTTGTAATGCTAATGATTAACCTTAATCCCAATCCTATAAAACAAACTACAAAATAAATTGATTCACTGCTCTTCATAGTAGCTCTAACTAGGCTTAGAGTTGGGAGGGCTTATTTTTCTATTAGAGATCATGCATACATGGCTAGCATCAAGAATTAAACTACAACTCTTATGAGGAGTTATGACAATGTGACCCCATCTAATGAACTATTGTCATTGTATCAAGTTGAAGTCCTCCATTTTGATCACCACTATATTCAAGTAGCCTTGCTAGAATCCAATGTGAATCAAACATCTAGTACTATTACTTTATTTTATTGGAGTACTTGGGACACTTTATCTAACTATTTAATTAATTAGGTGTTTTACTTATTTTTCACTTAATCTCTAAAACGTATGTTCTTCTTCCTATTATTTAATCTCTAAAACAAACTTAATATTAGGTTTGATATTCTTGAGAATCTTAATGAAGTGAAATAAGATCGTGAGCTCATTACGCATAAAGAGGATTATCCTAGTCAAGATGTCGATCTTCAGAATTTGTCTAAATCAATTGCAATCATAGAGTCTACAAGGAAATAATTGGTACCTAATAAATTGAGTCTATTAGATTCAAATCATATAAAACAAACTATTTAGAATTAGGAACTTGGTAATGTTGTTTTTTCTCAAGATATTAATGTGGGTTCTAGAGTTAACATAGATTATCTTTCATACATGATTGAGAGAGAATTCATGAAGATTATTCTTTCAAATAAGTCTAATTATAATAAAATAATAGCAATCACATTTTAGTTAAGAGTTGGTTCAATGTCAACAAACACACAAAAAACTTTAGGTTTGGAGTCCTTGTAAAACTCGTTTATCTTTATCAAACACAAACACACACAAAACAAAATAGGGATAATATCATTCTAATATATCAAGTGCACATAGTGATTGGTTTGAGCATACATCTTTTATATGCACTATGACAAGATCACATACATATAGAAGCTACAATAGTGACTAGCTCATACATGTTTGAGTTATTTAAATTGAATTCCACAAGCCCATTGATCACCTACAAGAAAAACACCTATCACATCTAAAGAGAAAAAGCCATGACAAATACTATGCAGTCTTGAGAGGGATTGATCTAAAGAAGAATCTAATATGTAGACTAACCTGTAATGAAAATAGATGGATTAAAATGAAGGAATGGCTTTCTTTATAGAAAACAAGAGAAATGTAATCTAAAATTAGGAAACTAAAATTATCTCAAAGAGCTAAAGATTACCTCAACTAAGTGAACTTAATCTATTGTTAGCTTAATCTAATCAAATATAAAAAGTACCCATGTTTCTATTAAGTGAGTAAAGTAATTAAAGGAAATAATTTATTAAATAATTAGATATTGTCCAAATTACTCCAACAATACACACATCACATGTACAACAATGACTATCTCAAACATATATCACGACTATAATATTGACTAGGTTAGGTATACATAAACATATATTTAGATTCATGATTCATACATAAATCACATCTTCATATAAAGATCGTATCACACATTAAAAGTAGATGCATCCCATTGTATATATCATCTCAAAACCTAGTTCACTAGCTTGTAAGTTTATAAGTAGATACAATCTAGAAAAGGAATATTGATGCATACCATACTACACTATTGGTCACATTATTGTTTTGACCTTTTTTTATTTATGATAACAATGAAATATCACATACTACTTCATATCATCACTTAAAAGTGCATACATCCAAAAGTATGCATAATACTTGAACCCATTTACATAAATATATAATGAGTACACGTAGTGCATATATATAGTGACTGACTAGTACTAGAAGGTGGGTGAAACAAAATTGTGTGCATGTACCAATTACCTAGTTTACTAACACTTTTCCTTTTAAAACATTCTAGCTAAACAAACAATATTAATATATCCCATACTACATCGTTGTCCCATATCTTTTTGGTCCTTTATGCTAACAATGATGATGGACAAGCATCTAATACTACACATGATCATCACTAGATAATAAGTGTAATTAAATGAATCACCTAATAATATTACTAATATTTTCATATCCCATTGAACCATAAAATTTTGGACAAGTGTTTTCATTAATGCAAAATATGCTGGTCATTTCTATCATCGGTGTTAAATATTTGGAAAACTGCAATTATTTTCCTATATATATTAGAGCATCTAGATTCTAGAGAGGCAAAACCATGCATCCTAACATTATCATTGTGCAATGGTGTTATTAATTTCTAATTATTTATTGCATCTACTAGTATCTTGAGGTTTCTATTGTATATTTTTTAGGTTGGTTTATTAGAAATAAGTTGTGCACTTAGTTGCATTGCCATGGTGTTTGACTCTACATTCTACCACAATTGAGAGTTATGTCTTGTGGTTTTCAACTAAAGTAAAGTTTCTCATGATGTATTAAATTCTAAAATTTTAGAGGTTGAGATTCAATGAATAGAAAGTTAGAAGTGACAGTGTGTTTATTGTGCTACTTGGACAATTAGGTTGAAAGAAGAAATTGAAGCCATCGCGGGCTAGTAGAAACAAAAACAACAAAAAATAGTGTTTAGAAACCAAGAGACTATACAATTTCATTCAATATTTGAATAATATTAAAAAAAATTTGAGGAAAAGTCCTATTGATATCGGCTAGCTCCTCCATATCATTGGCTTTGACCTGCTTACCTTTATCCCGACTTCAAGTTTGAGTTGAAATTCCTTGATAGGCCTAGCTCTTGGCATATTGGAAGGGCCCCAAAAATTTTCCTTTTCCACAAACTAAAATTGAGGGGGAGACATGAGTGGTCGAAGGGGAAACATTAAGGGATTTAGCATTTTCATTTAGCCTTGGAAGGTCCTTAATGTTATTGGTCATGGTAGCTATGCTTATTGCATCTACAACTTTCTATGTAGATTTGCCACAACTACTCTTGTCCTTAGAATAACTTTCAGGCCTATCATTCTAAGGAGGTGCATCATAGCTGCATTTCTACATCATCTGCATTTTTTATTTAGCCTCTTACATTTATGCTTCTTGTTGACCACTTTTATCATGTTTGCCTAGTTGGGGGCCAAACCACTTGATCTTTTTCACCTAGATGGGGGGAAAACCATTTGATCTATCTCTTTTGTTTTCCTTTGTAGGTGCCAATCTACTTATCAAATCTATCTTTGATTTCCCAAACACATGGCCATCTAGCATATCGCTATCCATCCTAGCGAAAATTCTCGCCCTATTGTATGGTCACCCAGACTGCCATGTATCATCACCTTATAGTATGGCTATCTAGCATAACACACCTTGCTATCCATATTGGCACATCTCATATCACAACTGTCACTTATCTTATATCTTTCTATAATAAGGGTCTTTCCTCCAAGAAAGGTTCATTCTGTTATTCTATCTAATCTATCATCAATCTCAATCTATTCCTTATCTTACCATCCAACATGTTAGTTTGTGGCTAGCGTGTTTGTGATGTATCAATTAGCAATATCTATCTCAAAATTTTGTTTCATCTCATTGGGGGCAACCTTGTCTAATCAATAAAATTTTCCCTCCCCTTAACGACTCCTTTATTTATATCCCTCTACTTAAGCTTCACATCTCTTAATAAAGACATGATCATTAAAGTGGGGAGAAAGTATGATATAAAAAATTGTACCTTTTATTATTCATCGCAACAAATGGCACCTTCCTCCACGTTAGTAGAGGTTGTGTATCAACATTTTTTTCTTTTTACCAAAATCCTACCAACTTTGTCGACCTATCATCTTTAGGGCATTAGCATGACACAGAGACATCAACGTGACACATTAGCACCTCACAAATTCGACAATTCGTAGGTGGTTGTTTGAGCATAATTGGTGTCCCTGGAAGGAATCATAATTCCTTTTCATGTGCCCATTGACGTCGAGGTTTTCCTCCAAGATACTATATCTGTCTCATTTGAAGGGACTTCGGAGAATTTTTTGGTTTTTTTAAATCAATTCTTGCATGTCGGAGGTTTTAGTGATCTTATTGAGTATTATTCACAAGTTTTCTATTCAATTCCCGCCATTACCACAACCTTTGGAGAGGTCTTGCAATTCAAATCCATCCATCCGAGTGAAGGTTCTTTAAGTGTCAAATGGGAGTTCATATTTATCACTCTTTATTTCAATATCTATTATTTCTATCTATTCTGTTAATTGCTTATCTATTTTGTTTCCATCTTTATAATTTTATCTTTCTCTCATTGCTACTATATGGGTTGTCCATGGCGATGGAGACACCAAAATGGGGGGTTTGACTAAGGTAGACTTGAAAACACAACCCCCAAAATTTTATTTTCTTGTTTGTGTGCAGGCTTACAATGGTGAGAAATCTATCATCTTTCAAGAGGCTTCAATTGTGGACCGACTGTGAGCTTCTTACATTTTCCTTTATTTTGTTCTTTTATTTCATACACTACACTATCTTTCTTATTTCACTTTTCCACACTAATTAGTTGATAATTAAGTCACCTTTGTCGCTATTGTACAAATTTTGTAGTTTTTTCGTAGAGGATGATAGAGCACTACATTGGTGTCCTGGTTCTGTGCACTCATCCTAAAGACAAAGACTAAGCAGAGTCGGACAACAGTTTCATTTGTGGTTTGATAACATAGTTCTACATTTTATCCCCTACCTCACCCGTAGTACTAGTTTAAGTGAGGTCTAGCAATGGATAAGTTTGTTCCTAGAATTTGTCATCTTAGAGCTAACAAATCTCCTCCTCTACAAAATTAAAACAATAATATCTAATCATAAATTAACATCTCATAAAGCATCATAATAAATCACCAATATATAATCCAAGTCAAAAGTTTACATTCACTAACATCAATATGTCCATCTCAAATAAGGTATAACATTAATCTTGTCCTAAAACATATAAGCATCATAAAATAGTGCAATGACAAGGATCACATAAGTGTCTCCACACACACATAAATTAAATAAACAACACATAGTTAATCAAGCATTGTCTAACAAGTCAAAATAATATTTATCTAAAGAAAAGCATGGAGGGGTATTGGATAAAGAATTAAGCTAGGGCTTAAGCTACTCTCCAATTAATTTAATAATATTTTTATAGACTACATTATAAATAATAATGGGTTCAAAATGGTCCAAACTCTAAGCCCCTTCCTTTTCCCATATAAAAACAAAGAAAGTAGAATTTGAATCTCACAACATTTGTTTACTACCCATCATAAAAATAAAATGAGCTTCATTTATATTTGAAATCATGTCATTAATAAAATAACCAAGTCTATTAAAATAATCGTTTCTTATCAAACTCCAAATATTATTTAACTTAACATTATTGTATCTAGTGATTTTTACATTTAATATTTTGTTATATTTTAATAATGAGATTACCATTTATGAAGAATTTTAATATAGTAAAGTACTCAATTTTAATTTTATCATGTTAAATAATCTAAACAAGAATTCTATATTATAATTTTATAAGTGAAGCATTTAATTCATATATATTTTAAAATTAGATTTTAAATACTTACACAACCATTCTTATCAGTTTAAAGTATATACATTGGTGATGCATAGTGTTATAAATATTCACATGACTATACATGGACTAAATATTAGGGTTTCAAACTCTTGTAAACATCTAAGAAAATTTTAGCAGTACAAAAAAGACATTTCAATTGTTTGAAACTATGTCTAAACTAGAAAAAGTCTCATAGAATGAAACCTAACTAGAATTCTTGTTTCATACCTTCATACCAATGTTAATATATTTAAATACTTTAGGAGTTGTATCATTTGTTTTGTAAGTCACTACTTTTTATGATTTTGGAACATAAATTTTAGAATAAAAAGTCTTCCTGTTACTGTTGGATTAAGTAGGGAAGTGCCCCAAATCATTACATGCCCATTTCAAAAACCATTAGTCAAAACAATAAAGATATCTAATAATAAATATAAAAATAAAAGAAAATACAAAACTAAAACATATTTATTGCAAACAAAAATTATTTTGTAACAAATCATTTTAATGTATTACTATTGATTGATGGAAAGAAAGATCCAAGGGAGATATAGAATTGAATGATGATGACACATGATTTTGGGTGATGGAGAAAATCTTCAATGCCCCTATAATGAAGAAAAGCAACATTGTCCATGATACAAACTGATGACTTCGAGGAGTCACTTGACTAATTGACTCAACAACATCTAAACCCATAATGAAAACAATCTTAACAACCAAAATGAAAAATTTGTTTCTGATTAAGATAAAACATGTTTTATATGAACCAAAAACCCAAATCCAAATAAAAGATAATTAAACTAGTAGCAAACCAAAGTACAAACAATGACCCAACAACATCAGAAATAGGGGAAACACCCCACAATAACTAGCAACAAAAAAAAGAAACCATAAAAAAACAACCAACAACAGAAACAAAAACTAGCCAAGAGCTTGCATGAGCTCAGAATTCTTTTGGATTATAATCGTGTTTATTTCTTCAAGCTCATCCATGATAAATCTCTTGGAACTCCTCTCTTGGTTCCTGCATCTAGTCCTAGTAGAACGTCTAGAAGAAACTTGCATATCCACTCCCTGTGAGTCTATTTCCAACTTCTTCTTTTTGGCTTGAAGACTCAAGGCAACACACTACTGAATGGTTGGTCTCTCTAAATAAAAAATTTCTCATTAAACTTTTTAAGACCTTCCACACTATTATTCATATCCTCTTTGCTTATTTCTATCAAACCCCTAATATTTTCCTATAATTCCTCCATACTCTTCTCTAGATTAACAATTCTTGACTCATGCTCGATTTTCATAACCCTCACATCTTCTGTTACTTTTTGAGTCATTCATAGGAGTTTATCAGTTTTCTCTAGCATAGAATTCTATGTAAAGGTGTTGATTATGTCATTAATTCCTTGTTTGATGAAGGTAATTTAAGTGAAAAATTTTGATTTATCCTTTTTATTTTCTCTCGGGTCCATATTAAGAGGAATATCCTACTGTTTGGTTTCATCTGAAACCCTTTACCCTTTGAATCCATTGTTTTTCCCACTTTTCTCTTTGTTGAACTCTAAGGGCCCAACTCTTGGGGTTTAGAAAGGGGTGTTTTCATCTTTTTAGCTGCAACTCTAGGTTAGGGTTTTCTTTTTCTACTACTATTTGTACCGAGAATAGTTTTCTATGGGGGTTCCTCTTCCACTGAAGGCCAATAATCTGGATCATCAAACACATGAAGATCATGCCAGTCCATGATCTTCTCATGCAACTCCTTCTCATCAATCTCAATGTTTGAGACCACATGCACATCAGGGATGTCTTAGGAATTAGGGTTGTTGTTAATAGAGGAAGGTTTAACCTCATCCACTTTGGCATATTCCATAATAAGAAGAATTAATCCCTCATGTAAAATAGGGTTCTCATTGTTTTTGGCATGATTTACAAGACTAGGCTCAAGTGAGGAAAGTAAATAAAAAAGAAAATTAATTTTCCTATCATGCCTAAAATGATTTAGAATGGTAAAATGATAGTAAAAAATGCTAGAAAATTGTCATCTAGAATGATGTACCTCATTCTAACATCTTCCATTTCCACCCAAATATTCAAGAGGTCTTTTCTCATATATCCCCTATCAACCATTTTCCTTACTCTACCTTTTTCGCTCTGTTTGTCAAATAAAACCGATAGGGCTTCCTCTATCGCCTTCCTCTCTAAATAGAACTTTGTTCCTTCCATTTTTAAACTAGTAATGCCTTCTGGATTCTGAATTCAGCACCATAAGCACCGAGAATGCCTTTATGCTAGCCCTTCACAAACACTTTGGTCATTCTGTGGTCTTGGCCATGCAAATTTTTTAGGTATCGCATGGGACCACCATCCAAAATTTCAATCCAAAGCTCCTTGTTTTTTCCCCATTTATAGTAAGATAACAACGCCATTATGTTCTTATCTCCCCCTTAATAAGAGTGCCCCTGCAACTTTGGATAGTCACAATTTTAATCCCAAACTAGAACCAATAGATAAAAAAATTAGATAGCGAAGAACAATCTAGAATGATGATTCCACTTGTTACACAAAAATCCTTTAATCATTTGACAAGATGGCATCATTAATATTTGGCCTTTGGGAAATATTTTTGGCATTCCTTCTTGTCAGCTCACACAAGTGTATTGGGAAGGAGTCCCTTTTCATCCACCACTTGATTTCCTCATACACTACACTAAGATTTGCCATGTAATCCATAGGTATATTGCATTCCCAATGAACATGAGTAATTTGAATTTCGTACAATTTGACAATCATTATGAGGCACTCCTAGATTAAATGTTTGATTGTCCAAATCAATAAAAATTTAAATAACTATTAAAATCATGATATCATAATTAAAATTACATAAAATAGTTTGTAGAAATTGTTTTAAAAGAGAGATAATAATCATTATGTCTGCACAACTTGGATCTAATTACCAAACTTGTCACTATCAAACCATAAACATTATTTTATTCCTTTAATGACTATTACAACAAAACATATTATAAGACATGAACTAAAAAGTAAATGAGTTTGGGAACAATGTAAATAACTTAGAAGTGATTATCTAATGAACATAAAAAAGATATAATAAAACTAAATTTTCATTGATCATGGGGTTCCTTCGAATTTTTTTAATTTGTTTTGGCTATGTCTATTACTCCTCGTGTTGTACCTACCATTTCAGTTGTTTTGTATATTTCTTCCTCGACAAATTTAGTAGCCCAATTATTCCTACTATTGCCTAGCACATGAGGGATTTGTAAATCACAATAGGAGATCACATCGTTTAAGAAGAGTAGTAAATTCTCCCTTAGTTCTTTCACACTACTATAAGAATCTGCATCCCCCAGCATCAATTTACATACCTTGTAATCCTGCGCTAGTATATGCCTTATGCACCTAGACTAGGGACTTCTTCCACCATGTGATTTCATCGAAGACACAATTCTACATTCTGGAACCTCTTTTGGATGATGCCAAGATCGACTTCAAGTGTTAGTATAGTCTCTGCTCCTCACTTTCATTTTCTACGCAAATATTATTTATTTACCATTTCCATGTAGTCATAAGAGGCTGCACTAATTAGAAAGGGTTCTAAATCTGAGGACCCAAAAAAATCCATAGTTATGCCTATGTTTTCTGGACAACCCACCAGATCCAGGAGATCATATGCTTGGTTGTATACCTTCATAGCATTATCCACAACAATATATTCCGTATTAGAAGTAACTTCAGTGATCAAGTTGAGTAAAGAAGCAATATTTAATGACCAAAGAGGTTCCTTGAGGGTAGGGAAATACTTTTTAAAACTTGGCAATGGTTCAACTAGTTCATCTGCAAAGAATTCAAGATTATTTTTGTCAACATGACTTCCAGTATCTTCAATCAACTCCTTGCACCTACAATCTTCATCATAAGATTTTTCTATTCTAACCTATACACTTTTAAAGAAGCTTTGTTTGGCTATACACAAACTAGCAGCATCCTCTACATGCATTCGTGAAAACAATCAGACACAGAGAAACAAATCAACACAATAGACCACTGCAAACTTGAGCGATGAAAATCCCAAGCTCTAGCATTGTATTTATTGCCAAATGAACAATAAATATACAAAAACTATAGAGCAAGAGTTAGTTGCAGCATATATAATAGTTGTTGGTGAGTTGGCCACACTTTCAACAATTCTACACATGGTATACATGGAAGTTTGGAAACTTCCTTTGTTCTATGCCACTATAACATCCCCCTTAAATTCATTATAATAATTATCTTTAATATATTCATATAATCTAGCAAATTGGGTCTCAACCTAAAGCCTTGTTAGGTACCAGTTTACAATTACTTTTTCACTTAATAATGGTAGGAATTCACTATAATCCCTCCTAAATTACAACCATAAAAGAGTCATGTGACTTCTTGTAAACCCAAAAGATTTCTCAAAAATATAAACTTACTCTCACATAATGCCTTGGTAAAAATATCTATGATCTAGTAAATTTATTTAAAATATTGAAGATGAATCATTCATCATGTGACTTCTTGTAAACCCAAAATATTTATGAAAAAAATACAAACTTTGCCTCACATAATGCCTTAGTAAAAATATTCGCGATCTGGTACTCTGATTTACAATTTTGAGGATGAATCACATGTTTGTTGAGGAGTTGCTTCATATAATGATGATAGACCTCTATATGTTTTGTTTTAGTATGAAACATTGGATTCTTGGACAATAAGATGATACTTTGATTGTCACAATGAAGTATTAAAGGTCATATCTAATGTTGCTTGAATAGTGAGAGAATGGCTCATATCCAAGTGATTTTTTTAGCTCCTACATTTGCAGAAGTATATTCGGCCTTTGTAGTAGATAAAGAAATGGTAGATTGTTTCTTACTACACCATGAAATAGGACCCGAACCAAGAGAGACAACATAACCTGTAGTTGATTTATGATCATTCGTACATCCCGCCCAATTTGAATCTAAATACTCAACAAGTTGTAGATCTCCATGAGAAGAATAATAAACACCCATTTTCAAAGTCCTTTGCACATATCTTAATATTCTCTTTCCTGCAACCCAATGTGGAAACTTAGGAGAACTCAAAAACCTTGAAACAACACTTACTACAAAAGAAATATCTGGTCCAATATGATCCTAGTACATCAAACTTCCAACCAATTGCCTATATAAGATGGGATCAACATCCTCACCTTTTATATGCTTGGTCAATTTTAATCCTGGAGCAACTTGAGTAGACACACTCCTACAATTTTCCATTATAAAATTTCTTACCAAATCTAGAGCATACTTGGTTTGAGAGAGATAAATAGAGTCATCTTTTTGCCATACTAGAGTACAAAGAAAGTAGTGTACAAAACCAAGATCTGTCATCTCAAATGCATCTTGTAATTTTAACTTCATGTCACTAATTTGGTTCATGTTATGCCCTATAATGATAAGATTTTCAAAATAAAGTATAGTAATTAGTAGTCCACCATCATCAAATTACTTCACATACAAGTTTGGATCATGAGAACTATTATTGAAACCTTACATTTGGAAATATTCATCAATTTTAGCATACCAAGCCCTTGGAGCTTGTTTCAAATCATATAGTGACTTCTTTAATGTGCAAATCTTGTTTTCTTGTCCTGATCTTCAAAATCCTTGGGGTTGAGTAATATAGATTTCTTCATCAATTTCACCATTCAAAAATGCATTCTTGACATCCATTCAGTGAATAAATCACTTAAAATAAGCTGTCAATGCTATAATAGTCTCGATAGTGCTAATCTTTCCTACTAGTCTCTCCTTGTCTTTTTCAATGCTACCATATGACTTGAATTTAGTTTTATACACCCACTTATTATTGACCACATTTTTACCTTTGGACAAATCCACCAATTCCCAAGTGTTATTCTTTATGAAGGAATCATACTCATTTTGCATAGCTTATTCCCATTTTTTTTTCCTCTAGCCTTGTATGTTTCTAAATTGACTATACAAAAATGAAAATGAAACATGGTTGCACAAGAGAAACTTTGTGAAAAGAGCTTTGATACCATGAAAAGAAACTTTGTGTGAATGTTGGAAAGTTTCCTTATACAATCTTGTTATCAAAGGCCCACCATGACATCAACCAACACTTTAGAGTCAAATGTATTGCCTGAATTGCAATACTTCCTATTATATGTTATTTTATCTGCAACCCGATCAACACTAAAGAGAACAGCACTGCTAAAATAAATTTTAGCTTTTAGTTAACTACAATAGTTGAAACAAAAGTAAATATTAGATAGTCAATAGGTGCTATAATGACCGCCAAAAAGGTTTTGGTCTCTAATAGGTTGGCTGAAGATGATTATGTGAATAACACAAAATAATAAAGTGGTGTCAGTCATCTATAGAGAATGATAATAATCCATCCAACTAGGATGAAAATTGATTGGGAAACAAACAATCCCAATCGCCGCTGATCTAAAATAGATCTCACCCATACATCTTTAGTGCCAAGGAATGCAACACAAAATGTTACCACCAATCCCACTCCTGTACCAGCAATAGTAGTCTAAACACCTCTCTACATTGTACTGGCCATGCTAGGCATCAAGTAACCCATGAAAATGCACAGCGTCAGTCTTGTACAATGCTCACATTCTTCACTTCTACCTCTCTAACCAAGTGCAGAATCAAAAACTAGCCAACAACCAACAACAAAAACAAAAACTAGCCAAGAGCTTGCATGGGCGCATAATTCTTTAGGATTATAATCTTAATTTGATCAAACCCCCGAAATTTTCCTTTAATTCCTCCATACTCATTAACAATTCTTGACTCATGCTCGGTTTTCATAACCCTCACATCTTCTATTACTTTTTGAGTCATTCTTAGGAGGTTATCAGTTTTCTCTAGCATAAAATTCTATGTAAAGGTGTTGATTATGTCATTAATGGCCTGTTTGATGAAGGCAATCTAAGTGATAATCTAGTGAAAACACTTCTCCTAGTTGTTTGTAGAGTTACCCAGGTGAAAGTCAAATTCTGATTTATCATTTTTTATTTTCTCCCGGGTCCACATTAAGAGGAAAATCCTAGTATTTTGTTTCATCTGAACCCCTTTACCCTTTGACTCCACTATTTTTCCCACCTTTTTCTTTGTCAAGCTCTAAGGGCCCAAATCTTGGGGTTTAGAAGGGGGGTTTTCAACTTTTTAGCTACAACTCTAGGTTAGGGTTTTCTTTTTCTACTACTATTGGTGCCGAGAATAGTTTTTTGTGGGGGTCCCTCTTCCTCTGAAGGCTAATAATCTGGGTCATCAAACACATGAAGATCATGCCAGTCCATGGTCTTCTCATGCAACTCCTTTTCATCAATCTCAATGTTTGAGACCACATGCACATCAGACATGTTTGAGGAATTAGGGTTGTTCTTACTAGGGGAAGGTTTAACCTCATGCGCTTTGGCATATTCCATAATAAAAAGGATTAATCCCTCATGTAAAATAGGGTTCTCATTGTTTTTGGCATGATTTACAAGACTATACTCAAGTGAGGAAAGTAAATAAAAAAGAAAATAAATTTTTCTATCATCCCTAAAATGATTTAGAATTGTAAAATGATAGGAAAAAATGCTAGAAAAATGGTCATCTAGAATGATGTACCTCATTATAACCTTTTCCATTTCTTCCCAAAGATTCAAGAGGTCTTTTCAACTGTAGCCCCTATCAGCCATTTTCCTTACCCTACCTCTTTCGCTCTATTTTTCTAAGACAACCGATAGGGCTTCCTCTATCACCTTCCGAGCTCTAAATAGAACTTTTTTCCTTGCATTCTTAAACCAATAATCTCTACAATGAGTGGCTTATGGATTCTGAATTCAGCACCATAAGCACTAAGAATGCCTTTATGACAGCCCTTCATAAACTATTTACTCATTCTGGGGTTTTGGCCATGCAAATTTTTTAGGTGTGGCATGAGACCACCATCCTAAATTTCAATCCACAGCTCTTTGTTTTGTTCCCATTTCTAGTAAGATGACAACTCCATTATGTTCTTATCTCCCTCCATAATAAGAGTGCCCCTGCAACTTTGGATAGTCACAATTTTAATCCCAAGCTAGAACCAATAGATACAAAAATTAGACGGTGAAGAACAATCTACAATGATGATTCCAATTATTACACAAAAATGCTTTAATCATTTGACAAGATGGCATCATTAATATTTGGCCATTGGGTAAGATTTTTGACATCCCTTCTTGTTAGCTCACACAATTGTATTGGGAAGGACTCCCTTTTCCTCCACCACTTGATTTCCTCATACACTACACTAAGAGTTGCTGCGTAATCCACAGGTATATTGCATTGCCAAAGAACATGAGTAATTCAAATTTCATCCAATTTGTCAATCATAATGAGGCACTCCTAGATTAAATGTTTGATTGTCCAACTCAACAAAGATTTACATAACTATTAAACTCATAATATCATAACTAAAATTACATAAAATAGTTTCTAAAAATTGTTTAAAAAGAGAGATAATAATCATTATGTCTGCACAAATTGGATCTAATTAACAAACTTGTCACTATCAAACCATAAACATTATTCTGTTCCTTCTAATGATTATTACAACAAAACATTTTTTAACCTATGACCTAAAAAGAAAATGAGTTTGGGAACAACATAAATAACTTAGAAGTGACTATCTAATGAACATAAAAAAGATATAATAAAACTAAATTGTCATCGATCATGGGGTTCCTTTGACGATTTTTAATTTGTTTTGGTTGCATCTATTACTCCTCATGTCGTGCCTACCATTTCAATTGTTTTGTATATTTTTTCCTCAAGAAATTTAGTAGCCCAATTCATACTACTGTTGCATAGCACATGAGGAATTTGTAACACATAATAGGAGATCACATCCTTTAAGAAGTGTAGTAAATTCTCCCTTAGTTCTTTCACACTGCTATAAAAATCTACATCCTTCAACATCAATTTACATACCTTGTAATCCTGTGCTAGTATATACCTTTTGCACCTAGACTAGGGAGTTCTTCAACCATGTGATTTCGTTGAAGAAACAATTATAGGTTCTGGAACCTCTTCTGGATGATGCTAGGATCGACTTCAAGTGTTAGTATAGTCTCCTCTCCTCACTTTCATTTCCTCTCCTCATATTATTTATTTACCATTTCCATGTAGTCATAAGTGGCTGCACTAATTAGAAAGGGTTCTAAATCCAAGGACCCAAAAAAATCCAAAGTTATGTCTATGTTTTCTAGACAACCCACCAGATCCATGAGATCATATGCTTGGTTGTATACCTTCACAACATTACTGACAACAATATCTTCCATATTAGAAGTAACTTTAGTGATCAAGTTGAGTAAAGAAGCATCAATTAATGACCAAAGAGGTTTCTTGAGGGCAGGGAAATACTTTTTAACACTTGGGAATGGTTCAACCTGTTGATCTGCAAAGAATCCAAGATTATTTTTGTCAACATGACTTCCAATATCTTCAATCAACTCCTTGTACCTGCGATCTTCTTCATAATATTTTTGTATTCTATGCTATATACTTTTAAAGAAGCTTTGCTTGGCTATCCACAAACCGGGAGCATCCTCTACATGCATTCCTGAAAACAATCAAACACAGAGAAACAAATCAACACAATAGAATACTGCAAACTTGAGCGATGAAAAACCCTAGCTCTAGCATTGTATTTATAACCAAATAAACAATAGATATACAAAAACTATAGAGAAAGAGTTAGTTGCAACATATATAATAGTTGGTGGTGAGTTGGCTACACTTTCAACAATTCTACACATGGTATACATGGAAGTTTGGAAACTTCCTTTGGTCTACGCCACTATAACATCCCCCCTAAATTAATTATACTAACTATCTTTAGTATATTCATATAATATAGAAAATTGGGTCTCAACCTAAAGCCTTGTTAGGTACCCATTTACAATTACTTTTTCACTTAATAGTTGTAGGAATTCACTATAATCCCCCCTGAATTACAACCATTAGAGAGTCATGTGACTTCTTATAAACCCAAAAGATTTCTCAAAAATACAAACTTACTCTCACATAATTCCTTGGTAAAAATATTTGTGATCTGGTAAATTGATTTACAATATTGAAGATGAATCACTCATCATGTGACTTCTTGTAAACCCAAAAGATTTATGAAAAAAACACAAGCTTTGTCTCACGTAATGCCTTAGTAAAAATATTTGCAATCTAGTACTCTGATTTACAATTTTGAGGATGAATCACATGTTTGTTGATGAGATGCTTCATATAATGATGATAGACCTCTATATGTTTTGTTTGAGCATGAAACATTGGATTCTTGGACAATAAGATGGCACTTTGATTGTCACAATGAAGTATTAAAGGTCATATCTGATGTTGCTTGAATAGTGAGAGAATGGCTCACATCCAAGTGATTTTTTTAGCTCCTTCATTTGCAGAAGTATATTCGGCCTCTGTACTAGATAAAGAAATGGTATATTGTTTCTTACTACACCATGAAATAGGACCCAAACCAAGAGAGACAACATAACCTGTAGTTGATTTATGATCATCTGTACATCCCACCCAATTTGAATCTAAATACTCAACAAAATGTAGATCTCCATGAGAAGAATAATAAACATCCATTTTCAAAGTCCTTTGCACATCTTAATATTATCTTTGTTGCATCCCAACGTGGAAACTTAGGAGAACTCAAAAACCTTGAAACAACACTTACTACAAAAGAAATATCTGGTCCAATATGAGCGTAGTACACCAAAATTCCAACCAATTGCCTATATAAGATGGGATCAACATCCTCACCTTCCATATCCTTGGTCAATTTTAATCCTAGAGCAACTTGAGTAGACACACTCCTATAATTTTCCATTTTAAAATTTCTTACCAAATCTAGAGCATACTTGGTTTGAGAGAGATAAATACCATCATCTTTTTGCCATACTAGAGTACAAAGAAAGTAGTGTACAAAACCAAGATCTGTCATCTCAAATGCATCTTGTAATTTTAACTTCATATCTCTAATTTGGTTCATATTATGCCCTATAATGATAAGATTATAAATATAAAGTATAATAATTAGTAGTCCACCATCATCAAATTCCTTCATACAAGTTTGGATTATGAGAACTATTATTGAAACCTTGCATTTGGAAATATTCATCAACTTTAGTATACCAAGCCCTTGGACCTTGTTTCAAATCATATAGTGACTTCTTTAATGTGCAAATCATTTGTTCTTGTCTTGGTCTTCCAAATCCTTGGGGTTGAGTAATATGGATTTCTTCATCAATTTCACCATTCAAAAATGCATTCTTGATGTCCATTTAGTGAATAAACCACTTAAAATGAGCTGCTAATGCTATAATAGTCTCGATAATGCTAATCAATTCCCTTTTTCTGTGAATACCCTTTGACCACTAGTCTCTCCTTGTGTTTTTCAATGCTACCATCTAACTTGAATTTAGTTTTATACACCCACTTGTTATTGAGCACTTTTTTGCCTTTGGACAACTCCACCAATTCTCAAGTGTTATTCTTTATGAAGGAATCATGCTCATTTTGCATAGCTTTTTCCCATTCTTCTTTTGCTCTAGCCTCGTATGTTTCTAAATTTACTATACAGAAATGAAAATGAGACATGGTTGCAAAGGAGAAACTTTGTGAAAAGAGCTCTGATACCATGAAAAGAAACTTACTATGAACGTTGGAAAGTTTCCT
The DNA here is from genome assembly GCF_030272615.1 of Cryptomeria japonica. Taxonomy (NCBI): domain Eukaryota; kingdom Viridiplantae; phylum Streptophyta; class Pinopsida; order Cupressales; family Cupressaceae; genus Cryptomeria; species Cryptomeria japonica. The sequence continues at coordinate 290,177,588 of NC_081406.1, read as the reverse complement.
TATAGAATCTTGTTATCAAAGGCCCACCATGATATCAACCAACACTTTAGAGTCAAACGTATTGCCTGAATTGCAATACTTGCTATTAGATGCTATTTTATCCACAACCCGATCAACTCTAAAGAGAAGAGCACACCTAAAATAGATTTTAGCTTTTAGTTAACTACAATAGTTGAAACGAAAGTAAATATTAGATAGTCGATAGGCACTGTAATGACCCCCAAAATGGTTCTGGTCTTTGATAGGTTGGCTAAAGATGATTATGTGAATAACACAAAATTATAAAGTGGCATCAGCCATCTATAGAGAATGATAATAATCCATCCAACTAGGATGAAAATCGACTAGGAAACAAACAGTCCCAATCGCCACTAATTTAAAATAAATCTCACTCATACAACTTTAGCGCCAAGGAATACAACAAAAAATGTTACCACCAATCCCACTCTTGTACCAACAATAGTAATCCAAACACCTCTGTACACTGTACTGGCCATGCTAGGTAGCAAGTAACCCATGAACACGCATAGCGTCAATCTTGCACAATGCTCACATTCTTCACTTCTGCCTCTGTAGCCAAGTGCATAATCAAGCCAGATAGAACCAGATACTTGCTGGGAAGCCACAATGCCACCTTAATACTAGACTATGAATGCAATGAAGAATGCAAATCCAAATTTTGTTTCATTTTTAATCTTATTACTAAAGATGTATGAATAATTCTTTTTTCAGAATTATGACAATTAATTAAAATAATGTATATGTGCCACAAATATTTTTAGTACATTTCTATCATATGTGTATATTTCTAAGAAAGCTCTGAAGTATAATTATCTTCTACTATCTATTTTCTTTCTTACAATAAAATGCATATTTTTTTATAAGTTATAGATTTTGAATCTTGTTATTGTTATGTGTTCATAAAGATATAAAAATACTGGTTTTTAATATGTCTCTTTATTTTGGAAGAATTAAAAACTTTTAATCTTATCATTCTTATTCTTTTAAGAAGTTGTAGTAATAATTTTCATAACTATTCCCTTCAGTGCTCTTTGAACCAAACACCTCTAAATTTGTTTTTATAGATTTAATATAATTTTAGTGGTTTCATCCACTTTTATTAAAAAAATAAAATAAAATAATTTCATAACTAATTTTAAAAATCATATAACAAACACTTCTTAAACACTTCTTAAACACTTCTTAAAGCACCTGGATTGAATGCTAACATTTCTACAAAACTCATAAAGCATAAATATCTCCCGCCATATGTTGTCTAGACTTAAAGAAGAAACATTCTTTTATGTGTAAATACTTTTAATCTTCTCATTTCTATGTTTTGAAGAATAAATAGGAATAATTAATTTTAACTTATTGCTCTTTTTCTTTTTAGAAGATAGTAAGAATAATTGTCTATAATATTAGTCCATATTTTTTTTAAAAAGAAAATTTAAATCTTGTCATCATTATACTTTGACGATGCAAAAAATATTCCTTAATTTTAAAACAATTGTTATTGTTTTTGTTTTTTATGATTTAACCCAAACTAAATATAAAATTACTATATTCAATAATTTTTACCTTTACTATTTTCAAAGTACAATTACAGAGATTAACAACTATGAAAACTATGATATAAGTAATGTATTCAATGATTAATTTACTTTTATCATGATAAATTATGTAAATAGGGATTCTTGATTTAACTCTTCTAAATAGGGTGTTTATTTTAAAAAGAATTTTAAAATTATAAATTAAATAAACTTTTAAAATAAGATTTTGTCTAATTTTTGTTTTAAAAGTTTTAAAAATAACCAAGTCATTAAAAATAAATTATTACAAACACAAAATATTATTTAATACAAATATGATTTTTATTATGAAAATCCTATTCAAATTTAATGTTTTTTGTTTAAGCACCCTTATTTTTAATGGGGTAAGAGAATATAAGAACATGGAAGAATGATTGTTTCTTAATTTTCAAATATATTAAACCAACTATTGTACATATTTTCTTTCATCCAACCCAAAATAAATTTACAAAGTATTGTATTGTACAACATGTGTTTAGTAACTTTTGCTTTAATTTAAATATAGTTTTCATTGTGAAAATTCTTTTCAAATTTGATTTTTTTATTTTAACTACTCTTATTTTAAATAGGGTAAAAACTTCCAATTTCAAATGCAAGAATGATTGTTTCTTACTTTTCAAATTTATTAAAGTAGCTATTGTACATATTGTCTTTCATCCAACCCAAACTAAATTTACAAAGTATTTTAGTGTATCTTATGTATTTAGGAAGTTTTTCTTTCATAAAAATATGGTTTTCATTATGAAAATAAGTTTCAAATTTAATTTTTTTTCATTTTAACTATGTTTTTTTATAAATGGGGTAAAAGCTTATAATTTTATCATTGGTACATTTTGAAGAACATGCAAGAATGATTGTTTCTTACTTTTCAAATATATTAAACCAACTATTGTACATATTGTCTTTCATTAAATCCAAACTAAATTTACCAAGTATTGTATTGTACCCTATGTGTTTAGTAACTTTTGCTTTAATACAAATAGGGTTTTTATTGTGAAAATTCTTTCCAAATTTTTTATTTTTTCTTTTTAACCACTCTTATTTTAAATACGCTGAAAAGTTTCAATTTCATCATTGTTACATTTTCGAAAACATGGAAAAATGGTTGCTTCTTACTTTTCGAATTTATTAAACCAACTATTGTACATATTGTCTTTCATCCAACCCAAACTAAATTTACAAAGTATTTTTGTGTACCTTGTGTATTTAAGAACTTTTGATTTAATACAAGTATGGTTTTCATTAAGAAAATAAGTTTCAAATTTAATTATTTTTCATCTTAACTATGCTTTTTCATTAAATGGGGTAAAAGCTTATAATTTCATCATTGCTACATTTTGAAGAATATGCAAGAATGATTGTTTCTTACTTTCCAAATATATTAAACCAGCTATTGTACATATTGTCTTTCATCCAACCCAAACTAAATTTAGAAAGTATTGCATTGTACCATATGTGTTTAGTAGCTTTTACTTTAATATAAATACGGTTTTTATTGCGAAATTTCTTTTCAAATCTAATCTATTTACATTTTAACTATTATTTTTAATAGGGTAAAAACTTCCCATCTCATCATTGATACATTTTGAGGAACATGCAAGAATGATTGTTTCTTACTTTTCAAATATATTAAACCAACTATTATACATATTGTCTTTCATCCAACACAAATTAAATTTAGAAATTATTATAGTATATCTTAGGTACTTTGTAACTTTTATTTTAATACAAATATGTTGTTCATTATGAAAATATTTTTCAAATTTAATTATTTTCTTTTAATTAAGCTTACTTTTAATTGGGTAAAATCTTCTAATTTCATCATTTTGAAGAACACAAATTAAATTTAGAAATTATTGTAGTATATCTTAGGTATTTTGTAACTTTTATTTTAATACAAATATGTTGTTCATTATGAAAATATTTTTCAAATTTAATTATTTTCTTTTAATTAAGCTTACTTTTAATTGGGTAAAATCTTCTAATTTCATCATTGTTTCTTACTTTTCAAAGGGTAAAATCTTCTAATTTCATCATTGTTTCTTACTTTTCAAATATATTGAACCATCTATTGTACAATATCCAAGGCATTAAGAATGCTAGATTTTTATCTCATGTATATTTTAAATATATTTTTAAAATTTTTAAGATGAAAATTTTGATAGATCGCTAGTTTCATAATTGTAAAAGGTTTAAGAAAGTAGTTGATATTTAACTATATTTGAAATTAAATTTCTAATTTGCTAGTGCCTTGAAAAATCTTATCCATTATCCATTTACAAACAAAAGGGCTTAATTTGTCGTTAGTTTATAATTTTCATTTAAGCAAAAAAAAAAAAGAATAAGTACGGATGCAAATTAATATCACTTAAATCAGTACCACCCTCGTGCCCCTGCAAACAGCTTAGCCTATTCCTTTTATCCCCTGCAATTGGGTGGTAGGTCTCTCAGAGCCCCACAGGAGTCAACTCACTGTTGTTTAGACCGTTGCGGGCCTGAGGGTGAAGGAAGATGCATAACTGCCAAGGTAACTGTTAGGTGCTCCCCGCGATCCCGTAGAGTTAACTAGTGGTTCTCTAAGGTATTGTATGAAGATTTTAATAGCCAAGATTTCACAATTAAGATCAAACGTCTCCTCACTCCCCCATGAGGGAGACTTGGTGGGACTTGAGATACCTTGCAAGCTTGCGAGCAAAGCTTACTAGCAATGATGTCTCGACTCACGTGGAAAGGTGGATGCTGACATGGTTTTTTCCATCTCACCTGGCTGAGTTCAATCATGGTCAGTGATGATCATTTTTTCTCTTCATCCAAGCTACAATACAAACATGATAGTATCGTTGCTTTAGGACTAACTTGGTGAAGTACCTCTCTTTAGCGAGCTTGCCAAAATAGTCCACAAATGAAAGATATCGTGTATTTGTTCTAGACGATAAGATAATTCAAAGATCAATAATCAACGTATAGTCGTAAATAATCCATTTTTTTTTTTGCCTCTTGAATAACACGACGGTCACATAGGGACACCTTAATGGTCCGAGGTACCCAACTTCATTTAGTTCAACCAATTATTCATTTAGTTCAATAATTTTTAGTCCATTTAGCCTACATGGTGAGTTAGCAAATGGCCCATTCCCTGTCTCCAACTTGATTCACTCAATTGCTTGCTATAGTGGCAACACAGTAAGCAACCTTTTAGGTGTCACATGGTTTTAAGCTATTATCAGTTCTATGGCTACCTTAGGGTTTGTAATGCTAATGATTCACCTTAATCCCAATCCTCTAAAATAAACTACAAAATAAATTGATTCACTGCTCTTCATAGTAGCTCTAACTAGGCTTAGAGTTGGGAGGGCTTATTTTTCTATTAGAGATCATGCATACATTGATAGCATCAAGAATTAAACTACAACTCTTATGAGGAATTATGATAACCTTACCCCATCTAATGAACTATTGTCATTGTATCAAGTTGAAGTCCTCCATTTTGGTCACCACCATATTCAAGGAGCCTTGCTAGCATCTAATGTGAATAAAACATCTAGTACTATTACTTTATTTTATTGGAGCACTTGGGACACTTTATCTAACTATTTAATTAATTGGGTCTTTTACTTATTTTTCACTTAATCTCTAAAACTTAGGTTCTTTTTCCTATTATTTAATTAGGTAAATAATAGCTTCAAAGTTGTCTCATTCATTGTGTCTGTGACTCTTGGCACTAGCCAATTTAAACTTGCAATAGGGTTTTGCATCTAGGGTTCCATTCATCCCTTTTTAATGATTCATTCATTCATTGTAACATTGTTTTTTTGTGCAATGAATACAAAATTCTCAAGTTGTATTGAGAATAGTGTTCTCTCTTTATCCCTCTCATGTGATAGGTGTTATGCTTGTAGATTATTCTCCGCTCCTTTAGTTGCTTCATTAACTTATACATGTTATCAAAGCTATAAATTTGTTAAGTTTTGATTCATATGCTTGAAGGATCCAAAATTGAATAGTTTTTCTATGCACATTGGCCTCAAACGGAGGTTTCCATTGTGTTCACAATATCTTGAAACCCTATGATCAACTATCCTTTCATCAAAATTTGAGCAGTTGATGTTTTGGTTCAATTTGGTTTCAAGGGCATACAAATAAAGGCAAAATCTAGGACTCAGTGAAAGATATGTGCACTTTACAATGAAATGGACGTCACCATTAATTTCAAGTGGTCAAAAAACCCTAAAAAAGCATGTCAATTCATCAAAATCTATGTTGGGCCAAAAATTAGGGATTTCTTTTCAAAGGGGCAACATTTATATAGCCTATGTCAGGTTTATAAGAACTTTCATAGTATGTTTTAAATTTGTCACCTCACTATGATGTCAGTGTACCTTATTTGCATTAATAAAAGATTTTTTAGGGAATATTGCAACACTTAGTACTCAAAATACTCTAGCTTCATCATTTTTCTAGCAATCAATTTTTTTTTTTAGTAGAGGGAAAACACTTTTTAGCATACTAAACATTCCAAGCACATTTGATGATGTGAACATGGTTTCATGTTAACATCAACATATCATGATCAACCTTTGACCACTTTAAAGCCCTCCAAGCTCTGATTAACATCAAGTTGGTTTTTTGGCCATTACTTTGTCATATGAGGTTAAATAATGCAAATGAGATATTGTCAAAAAGCCGGTTCTAGTGGCACTAATAGTATTTTCAGATTTTGATTGAATTTTTTTGTACCAATCCTAAAAAGTAAGAACTTTAGTTTCATGCTTCCAAGGCCATATCTTGCACATTTGGACTTCAATTTTTGCAAACCAAATATCCTTTGAAAGCTAGTGGGGTCTATTGAGATAATGTTACAAATATGTGTTTGAGTCATGAGTTCTCATTTCTTTCAACATATTCCTCTGTCTGTTCCAATGTTGAAGTCAAATTAAGTAAGTTGGTTTTCCCAATGTTTTGGAGATGAATTGTTGTGGATTAAAGGTTTTTGAGATAAGTATCTCTAGTTGATTTAGTTCAAGTTTTAGACATTTGCATGGTGATTTGATCGAGTAATGAGATGCAACATTGCGATTGTTTTTCAGTTGTTTAGTGTTGATCAATGTTCTAGATTTTTCTCTGCATTGCTCCATGTTGTAATATATTGGTTTACGAATTTACAAAAGTGTTTGGGATGTTCAGGTGTGTCCTCAATTCAAATAGTTTGTGATTTGGAGGTGCGAAAGTGAATCTTTCAATTTGTTAGTCATTGCAGTTGGTGTTCTTGAAGTTTCATACAATGATGATGGAGACTCTAGTAAGTGGTGTTGTTGCGGTTGTTTCTATGGTAATTCATATGCTTGTGGATGTTTCTAGATCATGTCCTATTTGTGTTGGTGTTCTGCATTGATTGTTGTGCTCATTGTTGATGATTTTTGTTGAACTATTGGTGTTCTTCATGTTCTTGGCCAACTTGATTATTGTAGCATGTTGTACATATTTGTACATATTTGAGGCATACTTCTTGGAGGTATTTTATGTTCAAGGTGGTGATTTAGGTCCATACTATGTCTTAGACGACATTGTTTTGGTCCATATTTAATATTGTAGCATGTATAGTTATATCTTTGTAATTTGTGATGTGTGTTGAGGCCACGTTGAGCTAACCTTGAAATGTAGGTTGATGATATCTATAAATAAATGTAATACTCATGTGAGAGGAGGATATGGATGTGCGAATAATGTATTGATTTTTCAGAAGTAGTGTGAAGAAGGGTGAACGAGAAGAATATGTGTTACATTCTTAACTCGAACTGTAACTAGGCATCAGGAGATTCTATTCTACCAGTTCATGATCTTCTGGATGTAAAACAAATATTTTTGCAAGATAATGAGTCTTTCCCAGGGTTATAGCCCTTATTGTTGTTATTTTTTAGCACTAAGCTCTAGGCAATGTGTCTGAATGCATGTGCATTCCCCATTACAATATTTCATATACTTCTAATAGGGTATCATCATATTGTCGGTAGGTTTCCACCTTGGTTTTTCCCTTAATCAACTTTTCCACATCTAAAATTTTGGTGTTATGTGTGATATTGATGTGGTGTTGATTTATGCTTTTACTGATAATTATCATATCTAAAATTGTGTTTGAGTTAAGTAAAAAGTTTTTGAGAAAACTAATTCACCCCCCTCCCTCCCTCTTAGTTTTCTACCTTGTTGCCAACAATTGGTATTAGAGCTATATCCTTCAAAATAATCTTGACTGCTTGAGGTGATTCAAGATGACAACCTATGCTTACAAGAAGGATAGTCTGAGATTTGATGGAATGAAGTGCACTTTTTAGAAAAAACCCAATAGAGTGTCACTTGAGATACATCAGTGAAGATTACTAGAAGATTGCTGAGAATGTGTATAATATTCCTCTAAATGGTCCTACAACTCCAGATGAGATAAAGGAACATGAATACAATATTAGAGCTAAGGAAGCATTCTTGAGTGCCTTGACTGATTCTCAGATGACTAATGTTATGGATTTGTAGACTTCTCATGAGATCTAGAAGAAGTTGGAAACTTTGTATGAAGGTGACAACCATGCGAAAGTTGCTAAGTTGCAAAGCCTAAATGGAAAGTCTGAGATGCTAAGATTGGGTGAAGATGAGAATATTACCTCCTTGATACAAAAAGTGAATGAGCTTGTGTTGAATATCAAATGTGTTGGTGAAGTGTTGGAAGAGTTAGAGATTGTAGCTAAAGTGTTGAGATCCTTGCCTCCCGCTTACAAACATAAAGTTGTTTCTATTGAAGAGATTCAAACAGAGACTAATGTGACTAGAGACATGCTGATTGGCAAGCTTGTTGCCTTTGAGTTAAGAAAATTTGGTGAATCTCTTCCTAAGTCAAAATCTGCATTCAAAGCTACTATTTTTGGGAAACAGAAATATGATCCGGGAGAAAGTTCTACAAAGGTGTCTAGATATAAGAAGGATTGAGAGAACTTGAAGAAGAAGAGAAAGAACTTGAGGAGCTTAAAGCCCTTATTGCCAAAATATTTCCTAAAGGTGTCATTAATTATGAAGGAAAGTTACCTCTTAAATTATTTTTCATGTAATAAGAGAGGACATTTTTCGTCAAGGTGTCTGAAAAGAGTTCCTAAGAATCTAGTCAAGCCATTCAAGCCTAAATACCAGAAGAAATGTTATTATGTTGTTCATGGTGTGACTGATGATGAATTTGATGAGGGAAATTTAATATATGAATCGGTGTTTATTGCTATAAGGAAGATGATCCAGTGCCTTTTGTTTCTACTAGCTACATTAATGAGGAGATAGATATGCGTTATTGATAGTGGCTACTCTCATCATATGGCATGTGATAAGAGTTAAGCTTTTAAGTATGGAAAAGTATGATGGTGGTGTAGTAAGATTTGGCGATGATAAAGCTGGTATAATCCATGGTAGAGGTTCCATCTCTCTTGATGGTAAGCACAATACTGATGTTGTCTTATATCTAGAAGGTCTAAAACATAATTTGTTGAGTGTTGGATAGATGGTTGATAAGGGATATGATTTACAATTGAAGAATGGAAAGTGTAAAATCTTAAGTGGTTCAAGAATTGAGATTGCATCAGGGAAAAAGACTAAAGGTAATGTCTTTCACTTGAATGTTGTTGGTAAAAGTTGTTTGATTGCTCAGATTGATGAAATTTGGTTATGTCATAGAAGGATGTGTCATGTGAATTTTGATTGCATGGTTAAGATAAGTTCTATTCAATTAGTAAGAGACCTTCCTAAGTTGGTAAAGCCTACTAATCCCATATGTAAGGAATATCAATTAGGGAAGCAAACAAGAGTTACTTTCAAAAGAAAACAACATTGTTATAATGGATTATTGGATCTTGTGCATACTGATTTGTGTAGTCCTTCTAGAGTGAGAGGCTTGCAAGGAGATAGGTATTTCATGTTGTTGATTACTTCATGTTTTTGCATTTTCCTTTTGTTAATTTGCATTAAGTGGTTGAAAGAACAAGTTAATAAAATTAAAAATTACAGAACACTGATTCAGCCCCCCCGTTCTCAGTGTTCCTTGATTCTAACAATTGGTATCATGTTGAGATGACCTTACATTATAGGTTCATAATATGTATGAATAAATGTAATATTCATGTGATAGGAGGATCTAGATGTGTGAATAATGTATTGATCTTTCAGAAGCAATGTGAAGAAATGCAAAGGAGCAAAATATGTGTTATGTGTTTAACTAGAACTATAACCAAGCATGAGGAGATGAAATTCTATTAGTTTATAATCTTCCAGATGTAATCCAAATCTTTTTGTAAGACAGTGGGTCTTCCCCAGTATCGTAGCCCTTGTTGTTGTTTTTAAGTAGTGAGCTCTAGGTAGTGTGCCTATATGCATGTGCATTCCCATTGTAATATCTCATATATTTCTAACAAGGTATCATCATATTTTCGCTAGGTTCCCGTCATGTTTTTTTTCCCTTAACCAGATTTTCCACATCAAAATTCTTGGTGTTATGTGTGTTATTTATGTGGTGTTGATTTATGCTTTCACTACTAATTATCACATCTAAAATTGGGTTTTAGTTAGATAAAGTTTTTGAGAAAACTAATTCACTCCCCCCCCTCTTAGTTTTCTACCTTTTTGCCAATAGGCTCCTCTATTTAGATCACGTCATTTGTTTTAGAATATTCACCAAGTACATAGTGATCTCAAATTTAGTCATTTCTTTCTTTTGTGATTTCTTTGCATAGAAAAGTGTAAAATGGTTTATTTTACTTATTGTGGGTGGTAGAGTCATCATCTTTCAAATTCCTATATTACCCTATCCCTTGCCTAATTTTAAAACAAAATTCCAATTGCATATCCTTCTATTGAGAAACCGCACCCCATAAATATCATAGTTGAAAGACCACAATGACTCCAATGCTATGATGTAAGGGTTTATGATCCTATTTAGATGGGACTTAACCAAATTTGAGCCATCAGTTTGAGATGATTTAGCATAGAGACAAATTGGATGAGGCTACATTTTTTATTTGCCTACATGTTTCAAACAATCTCAAATTTTGTATTTATTTTTTCACCACTCCTAGGGCTATGTGGCTCAAATTTGAGAAGATTTTTGGGGATATTAATGAGTTTTGTGCACTTAAACTTGAGATAGATTTGACATCATTAGTTCCTAATTCCTTTCCATCCATTAAGGACTTTTTAGAGAAAGTAAAATCCATTAGATCACAATTAGGCAAGGGGAAGATTGACAAGGAATGCATCTTTATGATTCTATCAAAGATTTAAGGTCAGTTTTAGTTCTTTTCTTGATCATTATATTCCACCATGGATGCTTTGGGTACTGTATTCACATTTAAGGTGTTTTATGAGAGCCTAACACAAGAACATGCCAATTTGTCTCAACTTGATTCAATTTTTGTTCCAAATCTCAAGCCTTGGTTACTAAAACTTCTACATCTATAGGGAAATAGAAGAAGTAGAATAAGATAGGTCCATAATCTACTCAATGATCTTTAGACTTTAGATTCTAATGCATGTAATGTCCTATGAACTCTAGAGGACCACACATCTAACTAACTAACCTCAAGAAGTTTTTTTTCTTTTCTAAAGAGATACATTAACTCACTAAACTATGATAATTAACAACATAATATCAGATATGAGAACAACTTATTTAAGCATAATATTTGTAGTGTCGTAAAATTATGACCCTAGCAATTTTTTACTGCATTAGGGTCCTTATTCATGTGAACTCGAATCCTCTAGCTTGATTGGAGATCGAAGAGTGCTCGACTTATGAAAACAACTTCTTCCTTGGCCTCTACATCACCTTGTCCACATTTTTCCTTTGAGAAAGGGGTAGGAAAGGGGCGTGGCACCACTATCCCCCCTTTGAAAGGGGCATGGAACCCTTATCCTCCTAGGATAGGGGCAAGGCACCCCTATCTCTGCCCTATTTTAGGGTAGGACCCTTCCTAGAGCATGCCTTGTGGGTTGTGCCTCGGGCGGGAAACTTTCCCGATGTCGGCCCGTGTTGAAATTCAAATCCACCAAACATGTATTTAAGGGAGCATTCATCCTCTCATTTTCATAAGTGGAAATTGGATAAGATTGGAGTATGTACAAGTGATAAAGCATTCAAGATCATTCAAGCATTCTTTTTTGGTATTGAGCATTCTCAAGTCTCCCTTCAAGGCTAGGTGTTGCATTCAAGTCAAGGATTCAACCATTGAAGAGGAGATTGATTTCGACATACAATTCCACACAAGCATTTCTATCAACATTACTACTACAACCTCCCTTGAGGGTATTTACAATTCAGTCTTTCATTTACATCTACTTACAAGTACTTTCTTTCATCACTTGGTTAATTCTAAAACTGGGGTGTGACCTAAAGGAAAACCCCTAATCCCAACCCATTTTCCTCTCTTTTCTATGTGTAGGTTGTAGGTGTGTAGTTGTACTTTCAAATTTGGGCTCCATTTGTAGAGGTGGAAAAACCCTTTTAATTTCACAGATTTTTTGGAAGACCGTGTACACTCTCACCACAGTCCAGACAACGTTTCATCAAATTCATAGGGTGACTTCACCTCGACATTTTATTGCCAAATCTAGGTGCACAACTTCATCTCATATTTTGATCTCAAGTTATAATTGATTCTTTGTCACTTTTACTCTACATAATTCAATCAAATTCCTTTCCATTTCAAACAAGAAAAAGGGGATGCTTAAATAGTAGCTATATTCATCTTCGGGTTATAGGTCTATTCGCTTTGAATCAACACCTAGAACTAAGTAAACTGCTACTGCTGCTGGAATTGACTTTGCAATGGCTGGTGCCAATATGGCTTTTATTTAGGTGGATCAACTAGAGGCTGCTCGCTCTAGCTACCTTTGCATCTACCACCTGTAATTTTGCCTAAGCTATTGTCTCTACTGCCTATGCTAGTTATCAATCAATAAGAGAGGATCTGCCGCTGGTTCTACTGCATCTGGATAAACTACTAGACCACCTAGAACTGCAATAGAATAGAATGTAGATCAACTACTAGTTAAAGGCCAACTTGATCAAATACCTTTCCTACTGCTGCCTTTGTCTCTAACTTAACCTCAGGTTACTTTGCTCCTGGTCCTGCATCTCCCTCGCCTATGCTCATAGAAATTCTAGAGGGTTTCTTTCCTAACCTAAACTTATGAGTTGCTTATCTAGACCTATTTCTTGGGATTGAATGTGTTCTGCCACTATTCTTGAGAAGGGGATGAAAGCCCAAGGACGTGCCTGCCTCTCATGGTTGGTGCCCCACCTTCCATTGATCGATAACCACTATTTTGCCATTAGAAGACTAGGGAATCTAACCTGACTAGAATTCTGTCTCAATTCATTCAGAATTCAATCTATCATCTTTGTGTGGAGATTAAATCTAGTGAATTATCTCATCCCCTTCTTCCTAATGTAATGGTGAAATCTATTTGGCAGATAATCAATAGTGAAATTCTCATCTCTCATTAAGGGAAAGAGTAGTTTTCCTCTTGATCCATCACTCATCATTTTCCCACCATTACAATATCAGATTAGGGTTTCCTTCCCCTTCTATCTCTTGTATTCCCTCAATGCTAGTATTTTTGAGTATAAAGATAACCCTATGGTTAATTTTATTCTTCATGAGGGTTTACTAGTTTTAATCCATGAGAATTTTAAACCTAACTCTGCCAAGCCCAACTCCCCCCTCATGTCCATCTGGGAGGATGGGGAGTTGGATATCCATTGTTCTAATTATACTGATTGGAACATGGACATGGAGGATGATTTCTTTTTCCCTCTAGAGAAAAACAAAATAAGAGCCAAGCTAGTTAATCTATCTCATGTAGGGAAGGGGAAGGTTAAAGACTTGGAGATTTTCCTTCCTTCTATCCTTGAAACCAAAGAAGTAAATAAGAAATCTAAGGGTCGCCCTCTGTCAAAGGGTAAATCTCACAACTTTGAGGCTCCCTCATTGGATATTGCCAACCAAATTTCCCAATCTTCCCTACACTCACTCAATTCTTACCCTTCCATGGAAAAGGAGAATGGGCCTTGTTTTCCCCTTCACCTGAACTTAGATTCTCCCTTTTTGAACCCGGACAAGCAGTGCCCCAATGACATTTTAGCAATTGCAATAAATGGGGTGGTGGAAACTATCTATATCATGAATTGGGTGTTTCATTAGATAGATAACCTCAACATAAACCATAGGGCTATTAGTAACAAAGTGGAAAATGTTGGATACTAGCGATGAGGGCTCAAATGGAAGATAGGGCGTTAAAGACAATGATCTCTTGACTGAGTAAGAAAAACATTCAGTTATTGAGTGCCTCACCAAAACTGTTGAAGCTTTGGATACTCTGAAAAAAGAGTATGAGAGTAAAATTGCAGCCTTTAAGAAGAAAATTAAAAGCATAAAATATTCTCTCCATTCAATCATGTCTCATAGTCATAGTGTTATCAAGACCATAGGCAAGAGCATGAAAACCATGGTTATGAATATGGAAAAAGGTTACGAAGGAAGCTTGTTGGTGGAGTTAGATCCTAATAAGGAAAAAGATAATTAAGATTCATTGTGTCCTAGCAAGAGAACTTAGGCTAATCTAAAGAGGAAGGCAGAGAGACCCCTATAGGAGATCCAACACAACTATATGGAGATAATATCTCTTCATTCTATGCATTCGTGTATGTTGTGGAATTCAAAATGTGTGAAATAAATAGAATTGAATTCTTGCAAAATAGTATTTCTCATTGGAAAATAAAAAAGCTAAAACTTTCTATATTTTCCAACCAATAGCTCAAGTCTAAAAGTCACTATGTATCCTAATCTAAATGCTAGTGTAGGCAAAATGGTAATTCAGATTCTTCTACAATTGCAAATATAATTCTTAACTTGAACCTACATGATATAGTTATGTTGATTTTTCTCCTACTTTGCATCTATATTGATGGTTTGGATGTCCAAAACATTGCTTCTCAAAAATTTACCTCAACAACGTGCATACTATTTTTATAGAATGGGTTTCAAAAATATGCTAATTTGTAGATACTGACTACATGGAAGCAAAGCCATCAACAGGTCTCATAAGTATGTTTAGATGACTGGGGCTCATAGGCTTGCATATAACCAATTATCATAAGGAGCCCATTAGAGTGTCCAAGTTTGTTGGTTTTCCTAGAACATTGAGGATAGGTGGTGTACAGTTTAGTAAATTTGTTAATGGGATAATGCACTCATTGCTGATGATATGTGCATTGATAAATTGATTATGCTTAATCTCTTCACGATTTCATTACAACTTGTCAAATTTTAGATTAATGTATTCAATGTTTAAATTTTAGTAATCTTCTAGGGTTTACACTAGCTTGTTCTTGTTGATTAATATTTTAATATATTTTAAAATCAATTGTTATAGTTATCTTTTTGGTGTCTAACTCAGATGACGCTGATTGTTTTAGTGGCAAATCTACTATTGACTATGTATTTTTTGAAATAGTTCCTCTGCCTCCCCATTGATAGATTTTATTGTGATTAATAGAATTCTTTTTTTGGACTCAAATATTGGAAAGTCATTAGTTTCCCCTTAAGAGATACACTTTATAGAACTAAATATTTATGGAAATTTTCCTTTTATGCAAACCAATGATTGCCCATAGTTATTTTAATCTTTTCATCCTATTTAGATGCAACAGTGGAAAATTTTCTCATAAAGGTTAACATTCATTTTCTTAGTTTCATCAAAACTTGTATTTTTGATTTGATTGATCAATAAAAATGAATTCATACAATTATTTTATAAAAAAAGTAGGCATATTTCTAAGTACTTTCAAATTTTATATTGAAAGAATTATTGTAATTCTTCTTAAGCCTACAAGTTTATGCATCTTGATCATAGCAGATCTTATTGCAAAGTATAAAATTATCTTAGAACTTAAATGTGTTTGCAAAATGTGAACTTTTATTTGAGTCAAATCCTTTTAGGCACTCATCCTTTCTTAGGATGATATAGTCTCTAAAAAATTGCAAAGAGAAAACATTTTTGTATTTTCATTGTCAGGAAACAAGGCAAGCAAGATGTGATATCTTGCATGGAAAATATAGTAGAGGCTTAATTGTTAAACAATGATTAATCTATTTTTTATCAGCCAAAATAATTATTGGGATGTTTTTACATTAATTCATTTTTTAAGATGTGTTATGTACTGTAGATTCTGAATACTACCCCTGCTTTTTTCGCTAGTTGATAAGAAAAGATAAATATGACAAAAGAAAAAAATAACAACAATATAAAAATTGCAGAATTATAACAAACACACTTTAGAATAAAAATAGAGCACCCCTATTTTCTTGCACTACAAATAAATTCTCTTTTTGCACCTCTAAAGTTATAATTCAAAGTCTTAAAATTAAAATATACAATACTAAAGATAGAGCATGGTAAGCACACATTTATTCAGTAGAAAAAATAAAACTATAATTCTTTAAAAAAAACTACATACTAAAAATTAAATCAATAAAATAAACTACCAACAGACATTCATCTTCAACCATAATTAAAATTGGTAGTTCGAAAACTAATTCTAGTGCTAAATTACTAAACCAAAGATATTAGCAATGCATGGAGTTGCATGATCTTGGCATCAATTGTCTTCATACTCCCTCTTGTGTTGAGAGGCTCACAATCTTATCTTGCTGTGTCAAAAATTGAGTTGTTGCAATTACTCTGGTGAAGATATTTGCTAGCTAATCTTGAGTGTTGATGTACTTCAATTCAACTTCCTTCTTTTGTACCAAATCCCAAAATAAGTTATATTTAATATAAAAATGCTTTGTCCTGCTATGTTAAACCAAATTCTTTGCTAACTTCATGACACTCACATTGTCACAATAAAATCTATGTAGGCTGAATTGGCTTTTCTCCAATTTCTTCCAAAACATTTCAGAGCCAAAGAGCTTGTGTACCTATTGAGGTAATTATAACATACTTCGCTTTTGTGGATGAGAAGGAAACAATGCTTTGGTTTTTTTAGCTCTAGGTAATTAAACCAGAACCAAAAGAAAAAGAATTTTTAGGTGTAGACTTACGGTTATCCATACTACCTCCCCAATCTAAATCACTAAAGCCAACAAGATTGAACTTTTTAGAAGAGTAGTAATGAATACCAAAATTTAGAGTGCCTTTCACATACCTCAAAATCCTCATGGCTTCCTTCATATGTATTTCTGATGGACTTATCATATACCTTGAAATAAGTGAAATTGAATATGCAATATCAGGCCTCATCTAGGTTAGAAACATAAAACTCCCCACAATACTTTTTTAAGTTGTCTCATCAACTAAATCAGCACCATCTTCTCTACATAACACAACTCCATGAGCACTTGGAGTAGGGTATGGATTACAATCAAGCATATCAAATTTCTTCAGTATATCCTATGCATACTTTGTTTGACAAATGAAAATCTCATCCTTAATTTGATAAACCTCATTCCAATAAAATATTTCATGGCACGAAGATCTTTCATCTCAAATTCATTCATTATAGAAAATTTGAATTCATCTTTCATCTTAGAACTACTACCCATGTATAATAGATCATCAACATAAAAACTTAAGATAACAATATCAGTACCTTCTTGTTTGTAGTAAAGGGTAGGATCACTCTTACTTCTCTGAAAGTAATTCTCCTGAAAGTATCCATAAATCTTAGCATACCAAACTCTTGGTGCTTGATTGAGACCTTACAAATCCTTCATCAACCTATAGGCATGATGCTCTTTTCCTTCCACTTCAAAAACTTGTGGTTGTTTCACATATACTTCCTCTTCTAAGTACCCATTCAAGAAGGCACTTTTCACATCCATATGATGTACCCTCCACTTCATCTGAGATGCTAATAAAATCAACACTCTAATGGTCTCACGTCTTGCTACTGGTGTAAATTTCTCTTCATAATCAATTCTATACTTTTGTGTGAAGTCTTTAGCAACAAATATTGACTTGTGTCTTTCAACAGTACCATCACTATTAAACTTGCTCTTGTAGACCCATTTGGAGCCAATCTTCTTCTTGTCATTTGGAAGCTCTTTCAACTCCAAAGTGTCATTCCTATGAATGGAATTGATCTCTTCTTGCATATCTTGCACCCAAAACTCATTAGTACATGCTTCTTCAAAACATGATGGTTCAAAATCAGCCTTGGCTAATAAAACAAAATTCACTATCTCACCTATTGGGATTTCTTCATGTTCTTGATTTGCACTCCTCTAATAGATATCACTCAATCTCCTTACCTTTCTTGTAGAACTTGGAGAAGAAGTTGGCCTTGAAATTGGTATAGAAAAACTAGATGAGGGGTTGCTTGGTGGAGTTATACCACTAGAAATACAAACATTAGCTAGTTGAACATGATCAATATCAACAATTATACCATCATTCAAATTAGATTTTGTCTTCTTAACATGACCTTTTTGATGACCATAAACTCCCCCTTCATCAAAAATTACATCTCTTGAGACAATAAGCTTATTAGTGAGGAGATTATATAATATATGTCTTTCTTTTCTCACTAAACCCAATAAAAATATATGACTCACGTTTTGCATCTAACTTTTGTCTATTCCGATTAGGCACATGCACATAAGACAAACAACCCAAAAATTTGAAATGATTAACATTAGTCCTTTTTCCATACCAAGAATCATAATGAGTCATCTTTTCTAATGCACTGGTGGGGCTATGGTTGAGGATGTACGTCATTGTAGCAACTACATCTCCCCAATAAGAATTGCTCAATCCTTTGGTTTTTATCATGCACCTTGTCATTTCTACCACAATATGATTCTTTATTTCAGCTATCCCATTCTGTTGAGGTGTGTATGCAATAGTGAGTTACCTCCTAATGCCATTCTAATCACAATAACTCTAGAAAGCCTTTAAGTAAAATTCTCCTCCATAATCAATCCTCAAACATTGGATCTTGGAGCCTTTCTCATTTTCCACAAGGGCTTTGAACTTCTTGAATGTATCTAGGGCTTCATCCTTGGCCTTAAAAAAATATACCCAACAATTTCATGAGTAATCATCAATAAAAATGATGAAATATGATGACTCACCCAAATTCTTTATTTGCATAGGACCACATATGTCTAAATGAACAAGTTGAAGTGGGTGATGGGCCCTCCATGCATTTCCCTTCGAAAACTTTTTCCTTGCATGCTTTCCTTTAGCACATCCTTGACAAACCTCCTTATTCCCCTTAACCTTGGGAAAAGTAGAAACTAATGCATTTGATGTTAGTAACTAAAACTCTGAAAATTTAAATGTCCATACCTGAGATGCCATAACCAACTTGAATCCTCATGGGCCATATTTGCAAGGCTGATGTTATGTTCACCAAACCTCAAGGGGAACATCCCATTTCTTGTCATAGGCATAACAGTGATCGCCCTATTGCTTTGATACTTATCATAGATAATACATGTCTTATTCTCAAAGACTACTTTCTAGTTCTTCTCACATACCTACCCAACACTTAACAAATTGTGTTTCTATTGTGGAGTATAATAAATATCATGTAAAGACTGCCATAATTTCAAAATAACATAAATCACAAAATTCACATAATTAATAATAAATCATTGCCACATGTCTAGATATACAAGATTAGAGACAAGAAATTACATTTCAACATATGAAGTCAAATTACATAAGCTAACAACAAGATAAGCATAAGGAAACATATACCTTTACACTAAACCACAAGATCAAAAACATGAAATGTACAAGGACCAAATCATGATGACCACCCTGACAAGAACTTTCAACATCTATAGATCCCTCAAACACATCATGGGTGAGAACATTGCCAGAGCATGTTTCCACCCTACCATGAAGTAGTTACACTTCCTCGGAATCTTTCATGACATGAAAGATACCCAACCCAACACAAGGAAGACTAACAATGTGATACTGACAAAAGTAATGGAATTGTGCGACTAACATGATATATCTATATTCCACACTAATGTAACGATTTCATGACACACAAGATCCATATAATGCACATACAAAGACATGATCAACAACCCTTGCTTAACTATCCAAAATCATTTCCAAGATCTTAGTTCCATCTCAAACACAAAGAAACAGAAGAATGCATATATCACACATATGGAGTCAAAGCAACAATTTTTTCCTATCTATCTAAAAATCACTTCAAATCTCATATCTATATCATTTATTTGATTGGTAATAATAAGATAAATTTGTCTCAAATATGGAGAAACACGAGATTTACACATACTTAATTGTACAAAAGATTCTAGAGCACATGAGAGCATACAATAACATTGATATATCCACATGTCCACTTATCAAGGTTATAATAGTGTATATGAAAGCTTTATTCCATGGAGTATCTTAAGATTTGAAATCAAATTCTATCTCAATTATTTATAAGAGATAAACAATGCCATAATCAGAGTCATTAATAAATATTTACACACAGAAGAAAGGTTAGTCTGTATAATGATAATGCATTTGAAAACCTAATCAAGATAATCATTTGCATATTGATAATATGATGGGAGTCCATAACCATAACTACATGTGATTCTAATAATTCAACTCAAATATTCAAGATACCTTTAATCTAATTTGGCTATACAGTTTCATTATTACATACATTCAATGTTCCAAGTGTTTATAGGTGATACTCTTAGTAGATCTTCAAGAAAAGGTTGCAAAGTTTATGAATTTTTATAGAAGTTGGCTGGTTGACTCATGTATTACTTATTTGACGTACTCCTGAATTATCATATCTTAGTCTAAAACAATAATCATAAGTACTTTATTTAGACCAAGAAGGTTTACTTAAAGTATTTAGTCGAATATGCATTTAAGAAGTCGAAATAAACATGAACAATAGAATAAGGATTGCAAAATAATGGACTAGTTGAATGACTTTAGAAACAGACAAGCAATTTTTATTAACAATATGAGGTCAATTTCCAGAACCCTTTTTCCAGCATTCTTCTCGCCTGTGCAAAAATGGGAGCTAATTTGTGATACATATATAGCATATTTCAAGTTCAAAAAATGTATAGCCACGTATTGGACACATAACAGCAAGTAATGAGTCATATAAAGTCTCGATGGAAAGAGGATTTAAGCAGTGATGAAGCTCCTTGACACAAGATGCATGCATGATTTGAAGATGGAGACATGGCAGATAACTAAATTGTATAACTATAGAGGGAGCGATAGAAGTAATAGAAGCCTTTGTAAGTAGATTGTTATAGTAGTGTTTCTTGAAAAGGAGGAATCCAAAATATTACAACTAGTTCATGAAAAAGTATTTGCATGCAAGAGAAAGGATATAAAAGAATTCAGACTAAACGTAGGACCACACAGAGGTGTTGTATACCCTATAGTATGTTCTAGTCTTAATTATTTTCTTAACATAGAAAGGTTAATTTTCTATGGATTCTGATTTCTGCACCTAAAAGAAAGTAGCATCAAGACATTATCGATCCTAATCAAGTCAAGTAGCTAAAGTTAATACCATGATTCGATGGTACTTACCTGGTTCAACAGTTAAATGATTCCAATTTTCCCCAAAATAGCATTCTATATATACGCTATGGAGAAGGCAGTGTCAGGTATGGAGAAGCCTCAGACTTCTGAGTGTGGCCTATGATAAGCATCGTCACTTTCATTATTATTATCGATTCCTAGGTATTAGAACTCAAACTTTCTTTCCAACTAGTACAATATGAATCCTGCACAAGCTACACTTTATATCTCTCATAAATTTCTTCAGATCGTTGCCTCCTCTTTTACTTGAGCCGCTTTCATGGATAATCACTGTGCATGCTACCATTTCCTCTCTGTATCCTAAATTCTTAGCTCCTCCAACTCCGATATAGAGAAGAGCCTGAAATCACACTACATTCTCTTGTGGTGGTTTTCATAGAACAAACCAAATAAATAAATAGGCATCCGCCTTCCCATGCAGCAAGAAAGATATATCCTCTTCCCGTTTTTTTTTTAAAGATCAAATTCTTCTTACCCAAAAAAATTGGTTACTAGCTGCATATCGCAGTCCTCTCCTTCCTCCAATCTCCTTTATTTCTGATCTATATAATACTGTGCATTATTTTCATATCGCTGTCCAAATGTTTGCTGATTATATTTATCATGAGTCAATAAATTCTCCACTTATCTTCCTCTTATCGCTGCCCACTTCCGTTTCCAGTTCTCTTCTCAAAAAAAACAACACCGCTTCTTATTTTTAGAAGAATGGAGTTTCATTTTCAGAACATAAGCTTTTTTTTACGGTCAACCTTAAGTTTGACTTATTAATGGAAACAAACTATTCTCTATAAAAAAAGAGTCGATTCACCTCTTTATTTAATCTCCCCATGCATACATTAAAACTAAACTAAATATTTTTCACTTTCTCGTATGTGACAGAAGCTCTCCTACTTTTAAGGCTAAGTAAATGTTTTCCTTTCCTTATTAATATCAAGGACTTTACATGGGCTAGTTTTACATTGAGTTCTCCTGAAAAAGTTACTTCATGTTAAGTTTCTAAATTAAGCCTTCTTTCTTTAAAGCTCACGTGGGTTTTTCTTCTCTTCAAACTTTAAATATAGTTTAATTATTCTTTTTTAAGACATGAGCCTTAAAAAGCATGTACTTGGTTTATTATTATTATTTTTTCTTTAAAATAAATATATATTTTTAATGAATAAGTATTTTATTTTTAATAAAACATATACTTTAACTATAATATATTTCTATTTTTATTATTTTTGTTGGTGTAAATAATTATTCATCATGGATATTATTACACTTACTTAAGTTTACTTAGGATAATGCATTTCATAGTAGTTTGGATATGAGACACTTGGGCGTTTGTGCCACATTGGGATAGTGTGTGTAGGAGAAATTCCATCTTTTATGGTGTTGATCTTGTTGTTACACTCCACATTCAGTGGGTGATCCACCTCATGTGGACTATTATATTATTTCTCCTACCTACCCACACCTATTTCCTACCTACCCTTGTTTCTTATTGAGCCACATGTCATGTTTGTGTGCTCACATATCCCTAGCTTTGCCTATATAAGCAAACTCATCTACATTGTATGTAACTATTGAATCATTATTGTACATCATTTTCTATTGATGAGAATACAGTTTATTCTTGTCCTATATTGTGTCTCTATTTTGTACATTTCATTGAGCTCTTGATCTTGGCAAAATCTCACATGGTATCAGAGCCATTGGGGCTTCATTGATTCATCTTGAAGAAGCATTATTGCGACGTCAAGAGGCAGGTCTGAGGAGAAGCATCTTTTGGAGGCATCCTAGACTAGATTCGACCCCGCCATTGCATCCAAAAGGCCGTTTCTATGAATTTTGGTTATAAAGTCGGCCTATTTTGGTGAGAAAAATTTTTTCTCCAATTTTGCTATATTCATACAGATTTCAAATTTTTTATATATTTTTCAGAAATTTTTTTTTTCTTTTCTGAGTATATTTTTCAAAAATCAAAAATAAAAAAAAAAATTGAAAAAAAAAATCAAAAAAAATTCAAAAAAAAAGAGGAAAAAACCAAATTTTTGGGGGTCCGCAGACCCCCCCTATGACATCCGTACCCGCAGGTTGCAGACCGCATACCTGCTGCAAACTCTGTACTGCTCCGTCGATCGTACTTTGTTCCTGCCGATCGTACCTGCTCATCCCGTCGCCCGCGCCTCATTCCGTCGTCGCCCACATTGTTTCCGGCACCGCGTCGTTCCCACCGGTTACGCTGCACCGTACGCCGCCGATGCCACCACTCTACTCTGCTCCTCTCGCGCGCCACTCATAAGTGCCTGCACCTCCTCTCTGGTGCCCTCAGCCTACAATGCCGATGCCTCAACACCAACGCCTCCCGCCACCTCCAGGCAGTGCCTCCCAGTGCCAATGCTTCGCCTCCAGGCCCACCTCCTCTACCACGCAGACAGTAGGACCCCGGCAAATCCCACGCTCGCTATGTGGCAGGCGGCCACTGGCCCATGGGTACAAAACCTCCCACGCAGACATTGGTACGGCCGCCACATCAGCAACCAAATCAGCTCATCCAGTCAGCAAATCCATATGGTACGGACTACACAATCACTTGGCCATGTCATTTGTCCATATAGTACGGACGCCAAGTTAGCAGATAGGCAAAGTTTTTGCGACGGTCATACGGTCATCAAATTTAACCCAGTGACTTGCTGATGTCAGTGCCACATCAGCAAGGTTTGAAAATTTTTGGACCCCCCTTCATTGAGCTTTTTGATTTTGCAGTTCAACTTCAAATGGCCATAACTTGCTCATTTTTGCTCCTTTTTGGGTGCAATTTTTTTTGAAATGGGCTATAATTTTATGCTCTCCACAATGGTGAAAGAATTTTTTGATTTTGATGCATGAATTTTTTAGAAAATGCAGTTTTTGGTGACTGTACCTGAGTAATCCCAATTTTTGCAACTTCAGAGGCTTTGTTTGGGGTCATACGACCTCCTTTTTAGGTGTCATTTTCTTTTTTGAAAGTGTGTATTTTTTCATCTACTTTCACATGATGCTATCAGATTGATGCCATTGTAAGTAGAAATTGTACTTTCAGATTTTGGCCATTTTTTGCTCTCTTGGTACTTGTATATTTGCTTGAACCTCAGTTAGATTCATTGCACTATTGATTGAAGTCTCTTGTATCTCATTTGGGAAGTTGTAAAATTTGCATCATAAGTCCACTTTGCCTTGTTTTGCAAGTGGCTCATTGTAATCGCATTAAGTATAAAGTGCCAAAATCATCACTTTTGGGGGGGTACTTTGATTGAGTGAATTTGGGGGGGTGTCTCTTGTGCTTTTGTGCTCTTGTGTTCCTTCCATTTTTGCTGCTATGGGTTGTTCTAAGTTTCCTCTCTTAACTCCACATAATTATGCTACTTGAAAAATTGATGCATGGAGTAAACTTATGGAAAAAGGACTCACTCATTACATTGATGGAACTATTGTTGCTCCAGCTGATCCTAAGGTTGATCCAGTTGGTCACTTGGATTGGCTCACTAAAAATATCATGGCAGTTGGTACCTTAAGAAAGTATGTATCAAAGGATCTCATTTTTCATATTGAGAAGTGTACTCTAATCAAGGATGCTTGGCAAAAGTTTCAAGACTTGTATGGTCAAGTTGATGAGATTAGGGGATATCAAATTGATAGTGATCTCACCATGTTAGATCCCAAGAACTTTGATACTATACAAGATTATGTCACTAAGGCAAATGAGCTGAGGGCACAACTCAAAGATTGTGACATTGATAAGAAGGATACTCAATTGATATTCAACTTGATAGGCAAGCTTCCACAAGAATATGCAGCATTTGTTTCTAGTTTCCAAACCCATAGGATGACAATGGGTTCAAGCTACACAATGCCTACATTTGATGCTTTCAATGAAATGTTGATGATGGAACAAACTAAGTTGATAAGCATGGGCATTCTTAAGGTTTCTAAGTCTCAAGCATTAGTGGCAAATCAAGGGAACAAAGGAAATCAAGGAAAGGACAACTCAAACAAGAAGAAATGGCAATCAAAGCCTAAGGACAAAGCACCATCTTCTCCACAACAAGGAGATTCATCCTCTTCTAAGAGAGATAATTCACCAAAGAGGGAGAGACCTGCTTGTGCTTATTGTAAAAAGATTGGTCATGAGGAACATCGTTGCCATTCTAAGAAGATTGATGAACTCACACATATCATCAAAAAGCATAACATTGATTTGCCTAAAGTTTACAAGAAGGATGATTCATCAACTTCCACTTCCTCACATTCAAAAGGAAAAGGGCAAGAATTCATGGCTTCTACAAGTGGGAAGACTCACTCTTTTGGAACAAGAAAAGGAAAAGCTCTATGTGCTACTACCAGTCATGATTTAGAGAGATGGCTTCTAGATTCAGGGGCTTCTCATCATATGGCATCTTCGCAGTCCATGTTCTCTACATTTGAGCCTTGCACCATGCCTTAGATTTTGATGGGCAATCATACATACATGGATGTGATTGGGAAAGGATCTATTGACATTGGGGATAACTCCTTCAATGATGTGTTGTGTGTACCCCACTTGACAAACAATCTCCTTTCTATCTATCTATCAAATCACACATGGCGCAACTAAGAGAGTTGTGGAGTTCACACCTGACTTAGTTTTCATTAGAGACATGGAGACTAGAGCTATCATTGCAACTGGGGTGGTTGATCATGCATCTCGGTTATACTCCTTTTCAGATTTTGTTGTTGATGATGATTTCACATTTGATGCTTCTACACATGATGATCACACTTCTTGTGATGGTTCAGATTTTGAGGAGAACTTTGGACACTTGAACATGGGGATTCTCACATGTGATCCCATTCTTGAGTCTTGTATTTCATCTCCTCATATTGATATCACATCACCAATTGCACCTGATTATGCAGATAGTGCGATAGTTTTGCCTTCATGTGATTCAGTGCAGCAGGATATTCATTGTCTTCCAACTTCAGATTCATGGGATGATTACTTGACAGACATTGCAGGTTTATTTATAGAATCCTACATTGCAAATTTGGGAGACATCATTGATGACATTCATCTTCTCTTTGATGAAGATGATCCCTCTTTGATTGTTGGGAGGGAACACTTTGACCCTCTTGTTCATTCTCTACATGATCATTCTTTCGAAGTTGACATGATTGTGGATACTTATGTACAGCAGTTGGAGGAGGTCTCTTTATTTTTTGAGGAGACATGTGAGTCTTTGGGACATGTTCTACATCCATCTCCACTAGATCTTGGAGTGCCTTTTTCAGCAGTGTGGCACAGTTTACCACCTTTGGAAGGGGTATCTTTCAGCATCAACATGGGGACACTTGAGCAGTTTTTAGAGATTCCTTTCATCATGAGTTTTCTTCATACATTTTCCCTTCATGATTGGGGAGACTTCATGGATACACCTTTGGTTTTGTTTCTTCCTAAGGGGAGGAATGTTGTTCGACATTCGTGGAGCAGTTTATTCATACATCGAGCTTCCTCCATTAGTGCAGATTCTCCATTGAGGGGGGGTCACAGTTTGACTCCTCTTCTTCTCTCATATGGGGGGGACTTTTTCCTCACATGGGGTTTTGTTCCTCACATTCTTCTATGAGAGTTCTCTTGTATAGCTTTCATCTCTCTTTTGCGGGAGGGTTTTTTCCCGTTGGGTTTTTCTCTCTTTCCCCACTTTGTGAGAGATTTCATTGCATTGGTTTTCATGCATTTGTATTTGTACATGGGTACCTAACATGGCCTAGTAGCCAGGACCCATCTTGCATTGCTTAGTTGCATTGTAGACTTAAGTGCATTCCCCTAAGTTGCACTTAAGGGGGGGTGTTGGTGTAAATAATTATTCATCATGGATATTATTACACTTACTTAAGTTTACTTAGGATAATGCATTTCATAGTAGTTTGGATATGAGACACTTGGGTGTTTGTGCCACATTGGGATAGCGTGTGTAGGAGATATTCCACCTTTTATGGTGTTGATCTTGTTGTTACACTCCACATTCATTGGGCGATCCACCTCATGTGGACTATTATATTATTTCTCCTACCTACCCACACCTATTTCCTACCTACCCTTGTTTCTTATTGAGCCACATGTCATGTTTGTGTGCTCACATATCCCTAGCTTTGCCTATATAAGCAAGCTCATCTACATTGTATGTAACTATTGAATCATTATTGTTGATCATTTTCTATTGATGGGAATATAGTTTATTCTTGTTCTATATTGTGTCTCTATTTTGTACATTTCATTGAGCTCTTGATCTTGGCAAAATCTCACAATTTTTTTCATTTAAAATTAATTATATATATATATATATATAATTTATTATCTTATTATATTTAAGATTTAAAGGAAAAGTAAAAACATAATTAATTAAAATATTAAAATCATGCAATAATAAATTATATTTCATAATTAAATAAATATATAATTAATTTTAAGTATTAAATAATATCTATGGAAATAATAAGGGTCGTGACATATAATGAGTACTCTTTATACCCACCTTTTATTTGGACTTCCATAACTCCTTTTACAACAACCTCCAATGATTTATCATCACCAAGTTGAATCTTGGATTTAAAACTTACATCCTTTGTTTCAAACAACTTCTCATTTCATGTCATATAGTTAGAGCATCTAGAATCTAGATACCAAAAATCTTTACTAGTACTATCATCTTTTGCATAAGATAAAAATAAGTGATCTAGTGGACTCTCACTGCTTTCTTGATCATAGTTAGCACTTTAACCTTCTTTCAATCTTGATTCTCTTTCAAAATGGTCATACTTGTTACAATGGTAATATTGAACATTTCTCTTATCAAATCTGTCTCTACCTCTTCTTCTTGAGCCACGTTTAACCTCTATTTCCTCCTGAAGAATTTTGACTTTGCCCTTTACTTTGGCCTTGATTTCTTTTGGTGCTACTGCTATTGGCATCTTCTTTCTTTGTGATTTGAATTTTGGAGGAAAACGCTTTCTCTATACTTTCAAAAGAATCTTTCAATCTTTCTTCAAGAGACATCAAGGATCCAACCAATTGATCAAATTGAAGTGTTGTCAAATCCTTTCTTTCTTCCATGATTATAGAAACTTGATTCCATCTAGATGTCAAAGATCTCAACACATTTTTTATGAAAACTTCATTGCTTATAGTTTCCCCAAGTGTAGCCATTTTATTGACCATATCTTTGACTCTGACATAATAGTCACTTATATTTTTAGCTTCTCGCATCTTCAAATTCTTGAACTCTTGCTTCAATGTATGAAACTTGACCACCTTAACCTGAACACTACCATAGTAAGCATCTTTTAGAGTCTTCCATGCATCTTTGGTAGTTGTTACTCTTGATATTATTGGAAATAAGCTCTTACCAAGAGCTATCTGAATGTGAAACAAGGCTTGAGCATTTTTCTTCCTTGCTTCATTCTTGGTTGTTCTATCAATGACTGAAAGGATATTCCAATCAGCTAGCTCCTCATAACCCGATTCAACAATCTCCAATAAATCTTTTCCTATCAAAAAGGTCAGCATCTTAATGAACCAATAATCATAATCATTCCCATCAAATTCTGGAATGGGCATCTAGTTAGAATTAGACATGATTTACTTTGATGGAGTTACAACAGTAAAAACTTTAACTAAAAACAATATTACCTTCTCTAATACCACTTGTAGAATCTTTGAACTGCATCTGCTCCTTTAGCCAATTGATAAGAAAAGATAAATATGACAAAAGAAACAAATAACAACAATATAAAAATTGCAGAACCCCAATTTTTTTACACAACAAATAAATTCTCTTTATTGTTTCTTACATAAAACAATATAGAGGCATGTATTTAAATTTTTCTGCACCTCTAAAGGTATATTTCAAAGTCTCAAAAATAAGACATACAATATCAAAGACAGAGCATGCTAAGCATGGATTTATTCGGTGGAAAAAATCAAACTATAATTCTTAAAAAAATACTATATGCTGAAAACTAAATCAATAAAATAAACTATCATCGAGCATGCATTCTTCAGCCAAAATTAGAACTAGAAGTTTGAAAATTAATTCTATTGCTAAATTACTAAACTACGGAACTATTAAAAAATCAAAGGAAATCATCGGTGGATGCCGATGCATGCTGAATATAATGATGCATACTGAATATAACGGTGCATGATTGATCTTTATGGTGCATGATAGTTCTTATGGTGGATGCTAAGAATAGTAGCAATGCATAGAGCTGATCAGAGCATCAATTGTCTTTATGTACAAGTTACATATATTTTACCTGACATTTTGATGGAAAGTATTTTGGTTGTCTTTGATTGGTGTTGCAGACCAGTGACAAATGCATTCACGCTTATCAATAGTATTTTTGGAATCTCATTTTTGGCGATCACCGTCTGTGGAAGAGGTTGTAGAGCAAAATGGTTTAACGGGCTTCTTCTCTGCCTTTTGATATTTCCTCCTTCTACCTCTTCATCTATCACACTACAGTTGCCAAATTCATCAATATCTATTCGCTCCTCTTCTGTAGGTTGGTCAGAATTTTGATAGGTATCTTGGCACTCATCTTCATAGAAACCAAGGAAACATATAAACCTTTCTATCTACTTACTACGGTTAATGATTCATAATATTTCTTTTAATATCATCATAGAGGACAGGGCTACATCATCCAATTTAATGCTCGTGTCAGATAAACACTTAAATTTCTAGCAAACCTAAGTTATTCTATTTTGCCACTTCTTTTGCGTTCCCATTTTTCCCAAGTGACTACATTTAACAGTCATCCTTTCATACACTTTCTCTTCCAGTTATGTCAAATTCTCATTATAGCACAAAAAGCAACATTTTGATAGCAAATCATGGTAGAGAGAAAAATAAGAATTCCATATAAAGAAGCGACAAAGATATGAACTTATGAAGCCCTATTCTTTAAACCTCCAACTTTCTTTAACCTTTTCTTTCGTGATCTATATTGGCTCTGATATCAATTGTTAAAATAATTAGACAAATTGGGAAACCAGAAATTATACACAATCACAAGAATTTAATGTGGTTCACCAATTTGGCTACATCCATATGAAAGTAGAGCAAAGTTCTTTATTATTATTGCAGCTTACATACATAAGGCTTTCCCCTCATTTATATACAATAGCCTTCAAGAGAAGTCAAAGAGATATAGAAGGGAATATGAAATAAACAATCAGACTTCACAATCCAACAATTTCAGGCTCTAAAATTTGGAGCTACTTATAGTATTGTAATATTAATATAAGTCTTATTGTACAATTTTATTATATTAATATATGTATGGAGCTTGCCTCTGTCTTAAAAAAAAAAAAAAATTGATCATTTGTAATGTACTGTCCATTGTAAGTGATATTAAGATCCGCCATTAATAGAAAAAAAAAAACAACTGAAATAATTCCATATTCCCCTTAGGTTGCCAATTTCTTTCAGTCTATGCTTTCAAGAACGAGAAAATCGAAAAACCTATGTACTTGCTAATCACCACATGTTGTGAAATTTAAAGCACATCATTTGATAATTGATCTATTCGGACAACTTTCCTGACAACCAGAAAAAGAAAAATTTATACGATGTTCCGAATTTTATTCTTAAATAAACTAATTTGCTACATCTTACCAAAAGAGGAGTGCTGGTCAGAACAAATGATCTCTTTGAATGATGAAGGGGAACCCCTGCAATCCAAAATAGCGACATGCAAACACCTAGAAAAAGTACTACGAAATGGGAAAAATCTCAACATCAATTTACAAAGATAGTCACCGTTTAAGTCCATTGTGTTCAAAGCAGGCCACGTCAAGGAGGGAAACCCCGCACTCTTCGTGTCTGCTCCCACCATTATTGACTTGAATTCGGTGTTAGTTCATCTTTCGGTGTCACATGGCGACTATAAAATTTAAGCATAGCCTCTTTACATTATCATATGTACGATCTGTGTATCTGTGGTCAGCGTCTCCCAGAATTCTCTCTCATTCCTACCTTCAATAGGGAGACACTTTTTATCTTGGTATTGCTATGCTTTCAAGATATACGAATAATTGCTTTAAAATCTGTCTCTGACTTTTTGATGGAGGTTTATCTGATTTTAGGAATATCAGTTTTTAATTTTGAAAGATACAGAGAATAATTGTCTTTAACAACTCTCTCTGTTTTAGGTGATTATAGAGTAGGGCCCCTTTAGAGCCTCCGTAACTACAAGTCTGTCGTCCTCGACGCCACTTTATTCTCTTCCCGCAAGGCAAGCACAGTGATATGGATAGAGCAGGAATATTATACTCCCAAGCACAAACAAATAGGAGTGAGGACCATAGAAGGCAAGGTTGGTAAACAGTTCGAGGTATTGAAACATAAATAATTGTAATATATTAAAACAACTATTAGCTTTTTCTTTAGATGATATAGAAATGGATTCTTAGTTTTATTCTTATAAATGCAGTGTTTAATTTATGTTTTAGCATAAGATTTTAACTATACAATTAGATATGCAACTACCAATTTCAAAGCTCATACATAATGTTATATGTTATATATGTTCATAAGACTATGCATGGTTTAACTGTTATGGTTTGAAATGCTTTCATAAACATTTAGGTAAAACATAGGAGCATAGACAAGGTATGTGAATTGTTTGAAATAATGTTTAAATTAGATATATATTTCATGGAATGTAATATAATTGGAAATGTTATATGATTATCTTTATAGCAATATGGATTTGCTTAATTGTTTTGTGAATGGTATGGTTTTCCTTAATGACTGTTTTTTTTATACTTTGAAATATATATTTTAGCAAAAAAATAAACTATTAATAGTGTAAAATATATTTATGGATACAATATTAAAAGGTGTATTGAACAATTTAGTTTTATAAATAATTTATGATAATTTTTATTATATGACTTTTTAATAGGAATAGTACTTTCAATTTGATAGTATGTCGTAAAGATGTAAATTTTTTTTATATATATTCAATATAACTAGAACAACATTTTTCCAAGATGTTTTTTATGAGCTCAACCCAACTAAATCAACTTTGCTACAAACTAATCAGTTACATTGTCAATATATTCAATGTTGCATTGTTCTTTGCAAAAATGGCTAATATCTTCTGATTCATAACATTTGATGTCCCTTGACTTGTCTAGTTGGAATAAGTTTTTATGAATGGTTGATTTGACTACTCTAGATGTGGAGACAACACAAGAGAACAAAGGGTTTGTATCAAAATACAAGTGAGACTAAGAGCTCAATGAAAGGTTTCCTAAGTGAAATTTTTTGTTAAAAAAATAGCTCCATTGAACCATCAAAAGTACCCATACAACAATATCTTGAAGGTTCAAATTTATATATATTTTATATATCATGAATTATTTTGCATGTGTTGTTGATCAATGTATAGAAACATCGCAAATGTAAGTGATTATTCAATGCAACTTACTATCAATAGAGCAACTACTAATTGATCTTATTAGAATTAAATTTAAATTTTTAACATTTGACATCATTAAATTCATTTATATTAAAATGAATTTTTTTATTATATAGTCAGTTTACTCATCTTAAATCAAAATATGATTTAATCTTGAAATACATCCAATCTTTATTCTAGGTCATTTGTTAAATGGTCAACAAGTGTACATTACCTTTACGTTAGAAAGTTAACGTACTTCAAAATTATTAACACGATTTTGAAATCACATAGAAAAACAAACTAACTAAAAGCTATCATTCATAAACAAAAATAAATATATAACTAAAATAAAAAAAAATGTACAAAATTAAATTAAACTTATTAAATACATATATTAACTTTAATCAAATATTTTGAAAATATTATCCATTGTTTTAATTTTCTTTAAAATTTTATTTTTTTTAAAAAATGATTTCAAATAATTTCTATATAACTATTAGAATTAACGATATCATAAATCACACTCAAATTGTTTAAAAAATATAAATGATCATAATTTCTCTTAAAAGAGTACACTCCAAAACTATAATCTAATAAGAAAACTCGACTATTAAAACAAAGCACCCAAAAGTGGTTAACTAAGTAACATTAAATAGATAGAATAAAACTCAAATGCCATCCATCACGGAGTTCCTTGGATTCTTGTGGCGGCATCTATTACTCCTCGTGCGGTACCTAGCATTTTAGCTGCTTGGTTTATTTTTTCCTCGGCAAAATCAGCCAACCAACCCTTACAACTGTTGAGCAGAAAATGAGGGAGTTGTAACACACAAGAGGAAATCACATCCCTTAAAGAGTCAACTAACTTCTTCCTTAATTCTTCCACACTGCTATAACAATCTTCATCTTCCAGGATCAGTTTACACAACTTGTAATCGGCGTAGCTTTGTGCAATTCGTAACCAGTCTGCACCTAGGGCACCTGCACTGGGGACTTCCTCCAGCATATGTTTTTCTCGAAGATAGCGTTCTGCGGCCTCAACCTTCTTTCGGATGATGTCCACAGCGGCTTCAACTGTCACAACGCTCCCTGATTCTTCTCGCTTTCCTTTCCTCTTCTCATAAGATTGATTTATACTTCTCCTGCCGACTAAAGATGCTTTGCTTATTATAAAAGCTTCTAAATTGGCGGAGCCAAAAAAGTCCACTGTAACGTATACGTTATCTAGACAGTCCACCAATTTCATGAGACTATATGCTTGGTTGTGAGCTTTCACAGCATTATCCACAGCACTATGGTCCACATCAAAAGGAGAAGTGACTTCAATGATTATGCTGAGTAAAGACACAGCAGTTATTGACCAAAGAGGTTCTTTCAGACGAGGGAAATACTTTTTTAACATTTGGCAATGGTTCAACTAATTCATTTGCAAAGAATCCAAGATTATTTTCATCAATACAGCTTTGAATTACTTCAATCAACTCCTTGCGGCTGCGACCTTTTTCATAGGTCTCTTCCATTCTACGCTTGACATGTTGGAAAAAGCGTTCATTAGCTATCCACAAACCGGCAAACATCATCTAGAGGCATTCGCAAGCTCTCCAACGCTACCTTGTACTTATCGAACTCTCCAGACGATAAGTCTGCCGACCTTACAAACTTCTTACCAAAGACCTTAGAAGATATCAACAAACAGAGCATGCTGGAAACTGTAGCAATTTCTATTAGAAGGATAACTGCAATGAGACCGATATACAATGGAAAGAGGAGCACAAATAAAATAGATTGTAGCCATGTGTTCATTAGAAAGGATGGATTTAAACTCAAAAACAGATGGATGAAAGGCGTTGAAAACAAGCCAATAAAGGCTTTAAGCTCTGATACGCGGGTCGGAAATGATCCTGTGAAAAGCCCAGAATAACAGAGCGTCGCCAGCCATCTGTAGAGAATAACAATCAATCCAGCTAGGATGAAAATGGACTGAAGAAAAAACAAGACCAATCGCTTATTCAATAGAGATCTCAAAAAGACAACTTTAGCGCCGAAGAATGCAACACATATTGTTACCACCAATCCCACTCCTGCGCTGAATACTGATCTTGTTAAAATATACTCAGGTCGGCAAATCCGAGCTACAATCCATGATTTTAGCATCTCCTCTTTAAAGCTTTCCCATTCGGTCATTTCCACATTATTACTATTTTGATCAAGGATTGAGGCAATTCTACTGCTCAGATTGTCACGGTAGAATTTGCCGGCAAAAACTGCCCAAACTAGAAGCAAAAAGAAACAAACAAGTAATACTAACAGAGCCCCCCCTGAAACATTTAACCACGCCTCGCTTTGCTTCCCAACTTTTATGTCATCGCCCGTTTTATAAAACTCTATCACAATGAAACACTTGATAAAAATATGAGTGATTAAACTTACGAGCAAGGCGGCAATGGTAGTCCAAACACCACTATACGCTGTACTGGCCATCCCAGGCAGGAGGTAACCCACGAAAACACACAACGTGAGTCTTGCAGAATCTACCGATAATTGCTTGCCCATCAAATTTTGCACTTTGTCTTGCTGGTCTGGGCCTGAAACGCTCACTTTCTTCACTTCTGCCGCTGCAGCCAACTGTAAAATGAAGCCATATAGTACCAGATACTTGCTGGGAAGCCAGAATGCTTTTCTCACGAGGGCCGCAATTGTATCGTAAAGTTTGAATGCAACGAACAAGGCTACGCCTCCGTACATTAGCAAGTCTTCTCGCTGCAACTGCATTGCGTACCAAACACTCTTAATAATTACAAATATGTTTCAGAACTTGACTCCGGCACAAGATGGCTTGCATTCCAGAAATACGGGGCATTTTAACACTTCCCATGTCAAAAATATTCTAAAGCAAAGTGCAAGCTGATTGGGTTAAGCTACGCATATTATAAAGTAAAGTGCAATCTGAGTTGGTTTCCTTTTAAAATACTCATGACATGGCCTTGCTCGATTCTACAGAGTTTCAAGAGCGTTTGGAAAGACGTGAACCCAGACTATGGATTTATTATCTGTCTTCAAGAAGGCGTAAGAATAACTGACTTTAATATCAATCATCATCTTGGAGGAATAAAAACTTTAAATCTCATTATTGTTGTTTACTCTCCGAAAGCGATGATAGAATATTATGTTGCGAGGATGAAAATACTGATTGTCTTTATTAAAACAATTATTGTATATACATTTAATCTATACTAAATGTAAAAATATTATATTCATTCACTTTTTATTTATATTTGTTTCCAACTTATGATGATTAATAATTACAAAGAATTGCAATGCAATTAAAGCTTTTGTTATGGTAAATAATGTAACTATAAATTTTTTATTTAACTTTCGTATGTAGATTTTTAATTTCATATAATTTATAATTATAGTTTAAATAATTTTTTTGTTGATTTTTTATTTTAAGAATTTTGAAAAGACTTTTAAGTAAATGGTTTCAAATTCTATTTTGATTAGTAAAGTGAGTTTCATTTATTTTCAAGAATGATTGTCTCTTTCTTTTCAAGGATATTAAATCAATTATATACATATTTTTTATCATCTAGCGAAAACTAAATTTAAAGAGTATTATAGTATACTTTAAGTATTTAGTAAGTTTTGTCTTTTTAGTTTTCTTAAATTATTATTATAGAGAGTAGAAAATAAAGAAAAATGACTAATAGCCAAGGCATTGAGCACATAGGATATTTATCACACATATTATTTTAGGCACAGACAGATGTAAGATTCTAAGTCGTTTAAGTTGATGTGCATTTGGCCATCAACCAGTTTGTCAATTTAAAAAAATATTATCTATATTATTTAAATTATTTTATTTATATTCAATTTTTAAAAAAATTCAGTTTTACATTATTACTAATCAAAACATAATATAAAATTTTTTAAAAAGTTGAACAAAACTTATAATAATTTTTAAATGGAATATTTATTTAAAAATTAAAAAATAGATTTTATAATTTTAAAATGTAAATAATTTTTTTTAAAAAGCATAGCAGAGGAGAAACGAAGATAATTGAAATAAGTTGTGATTCTGAGCTGGAGGGTCGTACCTCGACACTGCTGGTGGAGGATGTCTCCCTCCTCCATGTGGTTTGATTTCCTATTTCTCTATGCTTTATTTCATTTGCTTCATTTAATTTCGTTCTTCATTTACTTCTGTGTATTCTTTGTTGTTCGCTTGTGCGATTTCCCTTAGCCTTAATGGAGGCAAAATCCGATGGTGCATTTATTGCACCTACCCCGCCCATTTCTTCCCAACCTTCTCTTCAACCAAGGAAAACATTTAGTGAGGTTGTGGCTAGGGCTTTGTCTGCGATCTCTGAGAATGAGAAGTTTATTGCCGTCGATGGAGATGGAGGAGCGAATCCAGAAGGTATAGACCTTGGCTTCGACTCTAGCTCTATCTCCATTTCAGCTAACAAATCCATGGCTAATGAAATAGCTTTAGAGAAGAATAGACTAAAAGATGTTGCCATCTTTTTTGCTTGTGTCAATGTTTAAAAATGCCCTCTTTGAAAATTCATGGACAACTAGTTTCACAATTATTGGAATTTAAAATTAGGTTTCCAGATCTCTTTCTGTAGACAAATACATAAAGGGTTGTTTGTGATCTTCTTTAATAATCATGAAATGTAGCTTAAAGTTCTTAAAAAACTTTACTGGAATGTGGGGAAAACATCCTTCTGTGCCCTCGGTTGGACCTTGAATTCTATTTCTGAGGAAATCCTAGCTCTCTCATGCCCTCGATGGGTCTTAATAAAGAACATCCCTCCCATCTTGTGGTGTTTTATCCCCCACATTGTGGAACCTATTAGTAAAATCATTCGCATGGATGACTCCTCTCGACTCATGCCGCACCTAGATGCTAGGGTTCTTATTTCTATTAAACCTGGAATCGACCTTCCTAAAGCTCTTAACCTAGACATTGAAGGAGATTTCTTCTCCTGCCCTATTGAAATCCTAGGGGGTTTGAATGTGTGCTTCCTCTGCAAAAAAGAGGGCCATTTACGCAAAGATTGCCCAATTGTCAATAGGAAAAAAGTGGGGAATGATACTTGGAGGAATCACTTAGATGTGAAGAATCCTCCTTTAAACTCTGATATTCCTTTTGCTTCCATGACCCAACCCTGGACTAGTGACAATCTTATAGTGAACGGAGACGCCCCCATTGCTGACACTTGCCCAAATTTTGGGCAATTTACGGTGGCACCACCCCCCTATTCTCTTATTGGAGAAGCTTTGGAATAGATGGAGAGTGATCAATAGGAAAGTTTTCAGGTTGTCACTAGAAAATATAAGAAGCGCAGAAGGAAAAATGTGCAATAGTTAGCCATTGAAAGAATTAGATCTACTAATCATGTTGCGAACCCTATTCAGGGTAGTAAGAAGGATACCCCCCCTATGGATCATGAAAATAGCTCCTTGGTTAAGTCCATTGTCAAAAGTTTTGAGAGTTCTAATAGATGTAGTAATGATTTTAATAATGGAGGTGGCCCAGTGAGGACCCTGTATTCTAATACACTATCTGCTAAGCTCATCCCTACTGTTTCCACTTCTTGTATTAGAACCACTACTAATTCTAACGAGAGTCTTATCCTAAATTATTTAGAGAAATTAAGGATGATGATGTGATCTAGATCATTACTACTGACAACAGTGGTTCTAAAAATAATATTTTTTTCTCTCGTAACATTTCCTTCACACAAGTGCCCTGGATGATGGTGAATGAAACTCTTGTCCAACTGAGCCATACCATGGAACCCCAAACTGGTGATATCTCTCAAGGTAAAGATGACTCTGGTGATGATCAAGATGATCACACTGGGGGTATTGCCAAACCTAATAGGAGAGGGCATCCTATAGGATCTAAAAAACAAAGTTCCCATGAACAAGAAGAAGAAAGGAAACCAGAAGGGCCTTCCCACCTATAATAGCAGCCTACAAGCTACTAAGAGCTCTTAATTTCTCCCTCTTTACCATGAAGTGCATCTCTTGGAATGTGAGATGTCTGGAATCTCTAGACATAAAACAAGTTATTAAGAGATTCTTGGAATCTCACAAAGATATTGATTTTTTGATGCTACAAGAGCTTAAGGCTATTAACTTTACCCTTGAGGTGAACCTTAATTTCATTTGGAATGAATCCATTAAGATCTGCTCCAACCTTCTCAAAGGTAAAGGGGGAGTCAGTTTGCTCATTAACCCTAAATGGAATAACCACATTACTAACAAAGGTTGCTCCCCTTGTAACATGGTTGTGTGGGCCACTATCAATAATGATGGCTCTCACATTGGGATCTGCTCTATCTATGCTCCCAATGACTATAAAGATAGAATCGCCCTTTGGGACTAGATTGCCTCCTTATCTAACATCCCTTGGATCTTAGATGGGGATTTTAACATGATTGAGAGTCAAGATGATAAATCACGAGGGAATCCCATTGAGTGGAAAGGTTCTGAAAAAACTCACCGGGATAGAATGAAGTACTAGAAGAATTTGTTTGATCCCCTTTTAAGAAATAAATCTGAGTACAAGGGTCTTTGGAACACTTGGTGTAACTAACAAAAGGGTATAACATAATATATTGTATCTAATTGACTGATTCTATTCTAATAAGGATTGTTTCTCCTTTATGCTTAATGATCAGGGCAACACGATTGTTGCTTGCCCATTTACTCTTTTGGATCACCACCCTATCATTTCTCATATCAAAATTGCTAACTCTTTGAACACCAATGTGGCCAAGGGTAAAAAATTCCTTCTTAACACTAATTTACTTAAAGATATTGATGTCCTTATTGCCATCAACCGTATTAGACTCCTCAATAAACATAATAAGAATCTTCCCTCCCACATTGCTAGATGGAACTACAATGTTGCCTCTTGGCAGAAACTCCTACAGACCGTGGGTCAAAAGAAGGCCAAAGATTACAGATTTATGGAAAAAACTCTTAATCTCAATCTCTAGAACATTGAAATTTTTTTTTTAACAGTCCCCAACTAACCCTGATTTTGCCAACCAAGTTGTGAGAGCTAGGGATGCTCTTAGAAAACATCAGCAAGCTATGATCAAGAGAGCCATGATTAGAGCCCATAGCCATTGGCTTCAATTTGGGGATAGAGACTCAAAGTTCTTCTTTAATCTTCTTAAACAAAAACAAAACTAGAAAAAAATTCATAGGCTTCTTTTTTATAACAATGAGATTATTGATACTGACAACATCAAAGATGCCTTTACCTTATTCTATAAAAACCTTTTCACTTTAGAAGATTTTGAGGCTGCCAAGGCCATGAGACTTAAATGTAGATCCACTATTCCCTATAGAATCTTTGAGGAAGAGTCTTTCATCCTAAAGTAGAAGATCACTATTGAGGAAGTTCAAAGAGCCATTAACTCTCTTAATACTGATAAAACTCTTGGACCTGATGGTCTCCCTGTCGAGTTCTATAAAGCTAACTTGGACTGGGTTAGCATGGATCTGCATGATATATACACAGAGGCTAATGAACATGGTACCCTTGGTGATTCCATCAACAAGGGAACCATCAAGATTATACCCAAGGATGGTGATAAAACCCTTATTAAAAATTGGAGACCTATTACCCTCCTTAATGTGTCCTCTAAGATCTTGGCTAAAATTCTAGCCAGCCGCCTTGAGAAAATTCTTCCCAAGTTCATCTGCCTCACCTAAGCTGGTTTCATTAAAGGTAGATATATCATTGAAAATCTCATCACGAGCTAGGAGGCTATGGAATGGTCTAAGGTGTCTGGACATGACACTTCTATGTTTCTTCTTTACTTTGAGAAAGCCTATGATAGGGTTGAATGGGACTTTATTACCATGATGCTTGAAGCTTTTGACTTCCCTAGGGAGTTCTGTAATTATGTTAATGTCCTCCTCCAAGATGCCTCTACCCATATTGAAGCTAATGGTACCCTCTCTTCCTCCATAATGTTGTCTCATTCTATCAAACAGGGGTGCCCCCTAGCCCCTTCTCTTTTTGTCGTTGCCTCTAATGCTCTCTTCTGCCTCCTAAGGGATAATTCCCTCTCCCCTAATGTGAAATGGGTTAAGATTCCTGATGATAATGACCTACTGAATATTGAATTTTCCGATGATATGACTCTTTCCCTTGAGCTTACTAATCAGAACTTGGAGAATCTCAGTCAAAAAATCAAGATATTTGGTGAGATATCTGGGACCTAGATCTCCTAGTCCAAGTTGACTTTCTTGGGGTGGAATGAACACCCTCCTGACTGGCTTAGATAGTATGGCTACCAATGGGGTGGCCCCAACAAAATTGTTAGGTATCTTGGTATACCGTTCTCTATTTCTCCCTCCCTTAAGGATATGTGGTTATGGGTTAGGGAGAAAATTGATAAGAAACTTAATCAGTGGAACAACAGGTTCCTTTCCTTATCTTGCAGGGTCCAAGTTTGCCAGAAAATCCTTTCCTCCTACAATATCTACTATTCCTTTGTTGGATGTTTAGTAACTATCTAATTCTTGAAATTCAGAAGGTTGTTAGATGATTCCTGTGGTCTGATGGAAAAGGGAATAATAAAATGCATGTTGTAACTAGAAGTGGTGTCATATTGAGAAAAAACTTGGAGGCCTTGGCTAAAAGATCTTAGGACCCAAGGTATTGCTCTCGCATCCAAATGAATCTTCCATTCTTTTGAGGGCCAGGAACCTTGGAAGGTCTTGGTTAGAAATAATATTGAGAAGGTTGTGCCGAAAGGTGCTAAGTCTTGGAAAGGATTACCCTTTTAGTGACCTTGTTGCTGGTGGTTTCCCTATCTCCATCCAAGGTACTTGTGTGTTTAAATCTATTTGGAAAGCTTGGGAGTATGTTAAGAAATATATGGTCAATACCAATTCCAACAGTAATGGCCTTGTTCATGGCGAAAGATCTATTTGGTGGAATCTCTTCTACGCTACCAAACCTTTGGTCCTTACTCAAGGTTGCTCGGCAAAATCTTGGACCAACAAAGGGATAACATATTTAATTGACATTCTGGAACATGACACTCTTATCAACTGGGAAGAACTTAGTATCAACTATAACCTCACCCTGGTAAAAAAAGAACCTATAATATGATTAAGAAGGCTTGTACTCATCTGGGCCTTCCTAAGGACTGTGATGCTGACTCTCATAGATTTCTCTCATTTAAATGGGTTGATAGTTCTCTTTTGTCTAAAATCAAGGACCGTAATATCTACATTATTTTGGCTTATAATGATTCCATTACCAATCATGTGAATCTGTAATGGTAGACTGACTTATCTATCATGCATTGGCAAAAAAAATTTAACAGGCTCTGGAAAAGTTCGGTTGCTCCCAAAATTAAATCCTTTAAATGGCTCATGATGGTTGACAGGGTTTCTCTTAGAAAGGATCTATATAATGCTGATTTGTGTTCTATATGTAAATTGCCTAAAACTGGGAGGCATATTCTTTTTGACTACTCTATTGCTAGGGAGATCTGGTTATTGTTTGGTTTCTCTATCCGTGGTCTTGTGAACATTATGGAAATCATTTCTGGTTATATTCAAGGGCTTAAGCAAGATGCTAATATCTTTTGGTTTATTCTTTTTGCTAACATTCTATGGTATATATGGAAGATAAGGAATGAAGATAGGTTTGAAGGCCAAGCCAAGGCCCTTACTGAGCCTTTTTGACGACTCACCTTTTTTGACATCGTTGTGTAGGTTTCCATTAATATGAACTTTGATAGGAACAAGCTCCTAAGGTTTCTCAGAGATGGGCATGCTACTATGTTCATCTATGAGATGAAATATGGCTATGAGTGGAGACGGACCATAGAGAATCTGTCTTCCTTTGAAGAGGCCCTCAAGATGTTGACCATTGAGATCAAGGATAATAGGGAGCCTTCTTTTGACCAGGTGGAGATGCTTGCTTAGTTTCAGAATCGTAAGAACATTGTGTGGATGGAAGGCCCGTGTGGGTGGATAGCATGGGTTGGAGCCCATGATGATATCCTACACTAATGTGTTCTCTTTTGGCTCCTTTTTTATTTTACAATTATTTTTAAACATTGCTATGGACATACTGTATTGTGCAGATGTACATGATCAATTACACTCGCTTTCTTTTTGATGTTGTCCTAAGTCGGTGACAACTTTTTTGTTTTGAGGCCTGGCCTCTTTATATTCTTTGTTTACTCTCGATTTCTAATATTAAAAAAAAAAATGTAATCGTATTAGTTAACTTATTTTATTTTAATTCATTTTTTTTTAGAATTGGTTTTATAAGATTATCATATTAAAAAATAATTACTAACCAAAATATAATATAAAGTTAAAAATAATAATTTTAAAAAAACTTATAATAATTATTTTGCTAAAACTATTATTAGCTCAATAATTGAAAAAATACTTATAATAATTTTTAAATGTAAAGAATTAAAAAAAAAAAAAGCATAATCTATATTATTTCAATTATTATTTTTTATTTCAATTCAATTTTTTCTTTAAAACTAGTTTTGCAATATTATCATGTTAAAAAAAATTACTAACCAAAATATAATATAAAATTAAAAATAATAGTTAAAAAAGAACTTATAATACTTTATTTGTTAAATGCATTATTATCTCGTTAAGGAAAGCTAGACTTATGGATATTACCCAATTGCATAATATGAAACTAAAAATTTATTATTAAATACATGTCAATGCATAAAGAGGAAACTGGAGTTTTCTTTCAACACATATGAAAGTATGATTTTTTTTTTATAGAAACATACTCTTTATTATTTAAATTTGGTTTTAGAATCCTATAATATTTTTAAAAAAATTACTAACCAAAACATAATATAAAATTAAAAATAATAATTAAAAAAAACTTATAATAAATATTTTGTTAAAACTATTATTAGCTTAATAATTGAAAAAAAAACTCATAATATTTTTCAAATGGAATATTAATTTAAAAATTAGATTTTATAATTTTAAAATACATTTAAAAAAAAGAAGACTAAACTATATTATTTAAATTATTTTATTTTATTTAAATTTAAATTTTTCTTTAAAATTGGTTTTACAATATTATCATATTCAAAAACAATTACTAACCAATATATAATATAAAATTAAAAAAATAATTGAAAAAAAACTTATAATAATTATTTTGTTGAACGTATTATTAGCTCAATAAAGAAAGCTAGACATGCGATATTAGCCAATTGCATATTATGGAACCAAAACTTTATTATTAAATACATGTCAATGCATAAAGAGGAAATTGGATTTTTCTTCCAACACATATAAAAGTATTGAGTATGGAGTAGTTAAAGGAAAAGATTGTAGTAGAGGAAATTAGAGTTCGTAGTAGTTGAAGGAACATATTGTAGTTTCAAAAAATTACTAATCAATTCAATTTGCTATATATTCTTTTCTACACAGTAGCATCACCTAGTAATAGTGACCTTTTTAGTAGCAATAGAGGAGTTAGAAAGACCACAAAAGAAAGAAGGAAGGTGAAGTAGAGGATCTGAAGGCTATAGTGAATAGTGACAAGTGAGATTCAAAGGACCTTATCAGATTTGAAGTTCTTGGGTTATAGTAGGTGGATCTATCATTGATTCCTTGTAACTTTCTTTACTCAAATCAATATTATGTGTGTTGTCTTGATACTTATATTGTTCTATCCACAATTTTTTCTTTTTCTC
Source organism: Cryptomeria japonica (assembly GCF_030272615.1). Taxonomy (NCBI): domain Eukaryota; kingdom Viridiplantae; phylum Streptophyta; class Pinopsida; order Cupressales; family Cupressaceae; genus Cryptomeria; species Cryptomeria japonica. Next base: position 290,133,151 of record NC_081406.1, on the reverse strand, counting down.
CTTTTATGGAATATATGTGCACATATATACAAATGTATGACTATATATGAATATAGATTAGGTATAGATCTTTTTAAATCTATATATTTTCTCAAAATTTATGTGTCTTATACTTTTGAGTTTAATACACAGTTATATATAATCTCGTATCTATATTTTTCTTCTCTTTTAATATAGAGTTAGTGTTCTTTTGATTTATAGCTAATTCCAGGAAAGAAAAAGTAATGGGCTAATGTGGGACAAGCCATTCCAAACACCTTTTTGTTTTCAAGAAATTAGGACTTTCACAATGTAATATATACGGATGTTTTTTATTTTCTTTATATTTATAACTCGATGAAATATATTTTATACAAAAAAAATTCTTTGATGATATGTTTCAGTTTCTATGATTAGAAAATGAATCTAGTATCTTTACCAATACTTCATTTATGTTATCAAAAAGAAGGCATCACTCCCATTTTCTCCCATGAACATCTATCTTATACCATTCACTATTATGCCCAAAAATATATTCAATCTTCTCAAACACTAAAGGATCCAATGGATGATTTGGAACATCCCAGCTTTGAATGATCCCATCCCCAGTGAAACTAGAAGCAACAAGAACAGTTTAGACATAGCAATTTCTTTAGCTTACAAGATTAATCTGCCTAATACATTTGAGTATTATTTCATAACCGGTTACAATTTTTTTGACAGAAATAATCAATATTTACAAAGCATAGACATGGAGTAATTAACAGTTGCAAGTTTTCTAATAAAATCAAAATATATATAGTTTTTTATTTTTAAATAATAAATTTTATTTTTTTTATAGAATGTGTCCATATCTTTGTTATTTGAGGACTAAAAAATAAAAATAAAAATGATTTGTATAAGCTCACAGACTACCAATGTGTTCGTAGGTACGAGAAGTGCTCACCTTAAGAATGGCCTATTGGCTAAAAGATAAAAAAACGTGTCAATAATTATATTTTTAGATGATAAATTATTTTAAAATTTGCTACCAACCAAATTTTTTTTAAAGATAGGTGCTTTGAGTTTCCCTTACCTTGTGCTTAAAACTGACATAAATATTAGGGTAGTAACTGTGAGTCAATTGACAATAGTTAAAATCTGACCAAAATTATCTATAACAAGCCCTTAGTTAAATAAATGTTTTTATTTTTACTCTCATTTTTAAACTATGGTCTAAATATGAGAAGAGGAGAGGGTTTCATGAGCATACCACAATCTTTATAGTGAGTCCTGAAACCTCGTAATTAATGTTGCATTTTTGGCATGAATATCTCACAATAGTATGCTGAATTTTTTCAAAAGAAAATGCAACTGAACACCAAACTGTTATAAAAAATCCCAAAGATGAAAAATAAATTAAAATATAGTTCCAGTAAAAACCCTTACCTGGAAGAGCAATAATTGCAGTGACCCTAAGCTGCCATTGTCATCATCCTAGACTAATATTTTTCAATTTTTAGGTGTAGATGATAAAAGGCATGCCATCACAACTTTCTCTAAACCAATGGTTATTTACTATACTTTTTTGCATCGCACAAACACTAAATTTTTCCATTTTCAACCCTTACATCTCCCTCCATGATCCTGGAAAATATCTCTAATAATTCCTAGGTTTTATTAATGTTGACATTTCAACCAAATCATGC